>NC_022020.1:42332875-42396586 GCF_000317375.1 Microtus ochrogaster
GTGAAACTTTGAAAGCAATGCTTCAAAATACTAAGCTCAGACTATGCCAATTAGATCTGCTGTGTCTATTATGGGGTTCCATTTATACATATATATGTATATATATATATATATATACATACATACATAATACAGTTTATTGGATGACAAGCAGTAAATTAAAATCTGTTACTCTATCAATTTTCATGAACTATTTGGCAGGCACATAGTCATAAGGAATACCTTTAATTGCTTATTTTATCATTATCTTTCATTTTATACTTTAATGTTAATTGATCTGACATTTCAAATGGTTTGTCTATTTTGAAGGTGATTACTGACTTTTGATTTTAATTATTTTCAAGGTGTCTCTGCACAATATTTTTACATTTCTGAATTACTCTATGTATATGTATAGGTATATATTTATTAATAGATATATTTCTTAATTGTTTCAAACAAAAATGTTTGAGTATTTTACTCATTAGTATCTACTTGGCATACAAGATATGTTTCATCTTAGAATGATCAATAGATTTTTTTCTGTTTTGAAAATAGATTCTTTTCTCATATATTATATCCTGATTATAATTTCCCCTCCCTCTCTTCCTCCCAATTCTTCCCCCACCTCCCCTTCCCTCTAGAGCCACTCCATTTTAGTTCCTCACAAGAAAAGAACAAGCTTCAAAGCGGTAACAACCAAACATGCCAAAATAAAATATAAAAAGATAAAGCCACCATATTAAAGTTGGACAAGACGACCCCACAGAAGGAAAAATATTCTAAGAGCAGGGACAAGAATAAGAGACCCACTCATTCTCACACTCAAGAATTCCATAAAAATACTAAGCTAAAAGCTATAATAAAAATGCCAAGGACTTGGTGCAGATACATGTAGGTCTTGTGTTTGCTGCTTCAGGTTCTGTGAGGTCACATGAGCCTTGTTCCCCTAGTGTCCTCCATCCCCTCTGGCTTATATGCTCATTCTACCTCCTCTTCCGTAGATTCCCTGAGCTATGTGGAGAGGATGTTGATGGAGAGATCCCATTTAGATGCTCTCCCTACATGATATCTGACTGCAGGTCTCTGCATTTGTTCCTCTTTGCTGCTCCAGGAAGTTTTTCTGACGATGACAGAATATGGCACTAATCTATGAATATAGTAGATTTAAATTAGAAGTCATTTTATCAAACCTTTATTTTTTTTAAATCAGTAGTGTTTGATTTTCCCTTAGCTCTCTGCACTTTCTAGTCTCTGGTTCTTGGTTATCCAAGCAGTGTTGGGTTAGGATTCCATCTCATAGAGTGGACCTTTAAGTCAAATCAGACATTGCTTAGCTACGCCCACACGTTCTGTGCCACCATTGCCATAGCAGTAGCATATCTTGAAGGCAACACAGAATGTAGGTGGTTTTGTGGCTGTGTTGGTCTTCATGTTTCTCTTCTGGTAGCCTTCAGAGGACCTTCCCACACCAAAGACACTAGAACATGGGGTGAAGGCTGAATATAGATACCAGCTGGAATGTTTATGTTCTATGTGTTGTGTAGATGCTATCCTCAGCAAGACTAATTTTGATATGTGTGTGCTGCTTTGTGTGTGGCATCAGGAGTTCTATGGAGACCAAAAGAGGCCATCTGATCTCCCGGAGTTTGAGTTTCAGATAATTGTGAGCTATCTTGTGTGGGCATTTGGCTCCTCTGCAAAAAAAGCAGGAGCTCTTAACTCCCAAATTGCCTTCACTAAATAGCCAGTTATTCTTTGTGTTTATTCTGCTTCTTTCCATGTTTAATCCATTTGTGATTACTGAAGCTGTTTCAGACTTTCAAAGTCAAGATTGTATATCTTACTCTGCAGAAGCTTTGCTATTCCAACTCTCAATAGCGCCCAAAATAGTTTGGGTATCCTAGTCTATATTGGAATATTTATTTCCTGGTAGAATTATTCTGTAATGTCTTTCTGAATTCAAGAATTGCTCTGGAACATTCTCATGTGCTTGCTGCTAGCTTAGCAATGAAGGAGCAACATGTACTTTTTGTTGTTTGTTTTGTTTACAATGGATAATTTCTGTCTACTGAAATTCTACTATCAATAGACACAGGAAATCCAGATAGTTTAATGACATACTTAAACTATACTCAGCCAAATAGGCATAGTAACAAATGCCTATCCTATCAAAAGAAGTCTACAGAGTCAATGCAATTCCCATTAAAATTCCAACACAACTTTTCACAGATATTGAAAGGACAATTCTCAGTTTCCTATGGACAAACAAACAAACAAAAAAAAAACAGGATAGTTAAAACAATCCTGAAATACAAAAGAATAGCCAGAAATCCCACAACTCCTAATTTCAGAGTTATAGTAATAAAAACCACATGGCAGTGACATAAAAACAGAAAGTTGATCAATGGAATCAAATTGAAGACCCAGACATCTATGGACATCTCATTTATGATATAGAAGCTATTATATCAATCAGTTTTCACTGGTCCGTGCCATAAAGGGACCATCTCAATTTCTCAATGGCTTAGAACAGTAAATGTGCCCTTCTTGTCCAGATCCATATGAGTTGCAAAATGACTAAGATGCTACTCCAGTCCAGCTGCTTAAAACACCATCTACCTGTGCTTTGCAGAAAAGATACAGGTATCAGACATAACCACCGACTCACATTTAACATTTTTGCTCAAGTGGAATGTGTCACATAGTCATTCTCCATTCTCTAATTTCCAAAATAGGACTCTCAGAAGAGCCTAAAGAAGGTATCATTGGTTAAGTAATAAAGAAACTGCTTGGCCTCATAGGTTAAAACATAGGTGGGAGGAATAAACAGAACAGAATGCTGGGAGGAAGAGGAAGTGAGCTCAGAGGCCATGCTCCCCTCTCCCCGGCGTAGCTCTGACCCAGGATGGACGTAGGCTAGAATCTTCCCGGTAAGCGCACCTTGGGGTGCTACACACATTATTAGAAATGGGCTAATCCATGTGGGAGAGTTAGCTGAGAAGAGGCTAGATAAAATGGGCCAAGCGGTGTTTAAAAGAATACAGTTTGTGTGTTATTTCGGGGCATAAGCTAGCCAGGCAACCAGGAGCTGGGGCGGCAGGAACACAGCCCACAGCTCCTACAACAATGTATTATAAGAGGAAAAGAGGCACGCCTCCCATCAATTGTAAAATAAGTCACAGCAGCTCTTATTCATTGCTTTGGTCATTTTTAAATGACATCCGGGTTCCCTGGAATGTTATCCTTCATCTTCAGTTTGTCAAAGTCTACCGCTTTTCAGAGGTCAACTTGACTGTGTCTAATCCTTTCATAGTCATTCCTTTTCTCCTGATTTTTGTGCTCTTCTGTATTTATATTTATTACTTATTTTTATGCCAAGGAAAACCTTGTTTAATGGTGTGCTTTCTTGCTACTCTTGTGCCTTGTTTGATGGAGAATGGACAAGTTGGTTAATATATCTACTTTGTACTATAGATGCCCGAACAGGTAATGTGATAATGTTTTGTTTTGTTCCTTTCCATTGAAAATTACTTCCGAATAATTTAAAAAAAATGTTGGAAAGACACAATGGTTCCATTATTTCCAAACTGATACATTTTATTTTTCTATCAAACATTTATATAATTTTTTCGCAGCTTGTCAAATTCTGTATTACTTAGCAGTAAACTCAATAGCGACTGAGCTATCTGCAGCTTGCTTTAATGGAAAACATATGATATGGAGGCTTTGTTAATGAATATGCTCCTGCTTTGGGAAACTAACAACTCATCTGAGTCTTATATATAAAGCAGAGTAATGTTTATCTAGAACACCTGATACAGACTAGACCAGAGTCTTATTTGTGATAGGCACTAAACGTAGTAGCAATCACTATTCTTCAAACTAATAATTACTTCTATTTATCTTTGTACATTCTTCATTTGACAATCTGTAAAGTCCTAACTGAGACTGGTTTCAGGTATGATGCACAATCAGCTCCTTCTCTATCAAATAAAGCTGACACCTTCACGACAGTGCCAATGCAGTGGAGACATGTTCAGTTTGCAGAGCAGACAAACAGAGGCTTTTGGAAAATGTTTGCGACGGTGAGAATAAAGGCTAATAGCAACGACATGGATAAAGGTGGTTATTTAAAGAACAGCATGTGGCGTGTATGTGTGTGTGCACGTGTATGTGTGTATGTAAATTCTGTGAGTGGTGTACGTGGCACACACACATAATGTGGGGTGATGATGCCGTGAGTACAAATGGGGAGCCCAGAGGGCATCCACAGTGTCTTTTCCAATCACTCTCCACCTTCTGCTCCCAGACAGGGTCTCTCACTAAACGGGAAGCTCACCACTTTGCTTTCGTTGCTTCACCCACAAGCTCCTGGAATCGCCTGTCTTTGCTCTCAATGCTTGCATGGAGGCAGGGATATGTGTCATGTGCAGCCATGCCTGGCTTGTTTTTCAACATGAGGATTTGGACTCAGGTTCTCACAATTATACAACTAGTGAAATATTCCATTTGCCCACTGGGACATTTCTTCATCTGTTCACAGAACTATGGGGAAACCCTGAGAACGATGATGAAACCATGAAGTAACAGCAATGTGACATAAATCATACATCGTGAGAAGTTCTCAGGTGTCACCAAAAGAATATTTTACAACCATACAGCATTTTAGAAGTTAAAGCAGAAGGAAGCATGGGCAATATATTAAACAGAAAGTGCGCTCACCCTGGTGGTTCCTATGCTGGACTTGTGACTGTCCACTGGGATCTGTCTCTGAGGAGTTTGGGGTCCTTGAAAATGCCACGAGAGCACGTGAAATCACAAAGTATGCTTTTCTAACTGCATGTGGCAGTTTGCAATGTTCAATTTATGCTTATAAGTTCACATATAATTTGTATGATTTCTGAGTATGGGTATCCATGCTGTGAGTGATGAAAACATGTGATTCGATTTATCCACACTGCTGAGCAAGTTTACTGCCAGCTCTAGCAAGCAACCAAACCCTAAAAATGTTAAGACTGCACATTTTTAGCCAGACATGGTGGCACTGTCCTGTAGTGCCAGTGTGGTTCTGGGAAACAAGGCAAGGAGAATTGCAAGTTTGAGGTCAGTGGGTGTGCAACACACTAGGGCCCTATCAAAAAGAAAGCTCTTTCTTTCCCATCTTTACACCAGCCCTGAATTTCTTCTGTGTTGTCTTCTCATTTAAAGAGAAACAATTGGAAAGTTATTTAGTAGTACAGTGGTCCCTCTTACCTGTGACGGACAAACTCCAAGATGTGCAGTGGGTACTTGAAGGCCCAGATATTAGCACACCTTATATATAGTCACTTACCCTGTGTGTAACATGCCTGCTAAAGCTTAACTTAGAAGTCATGCACAGTAGGCATTAAAATAACTAATGATAAAATAGAATAATTATAACAATCGTCCTAGTAAAATCTTATAAATTTTTTCATATTTGAAATATTCAGACAGTACTTAAGTATGGGGTAGCTAAAACTTGGAAATCAGAACCACAAATAAGGGGGTATTGTACTGTGCGCGTGTGTGTGTGTGTGTACAAAGCAATGACAGACACATATGAGAAACTCATATTCTTCACCTGCAATAAAAGTTATGACAGTCTAAGTCACAGAGAAAATGTGAATATTTTTTCTTTCAGAACTTCATGTGTGTTTCCTGTTTTGTAAAAGACCAGGACTCTCTGTGTCTGAGTTAGCAAAACAGCTTTTGATGTACCACCACTGTAACTGCACACTTCCTTGCTTTAGATACAGGGCTCAAAGTTAGGTTAATTTCTGCAAAGTTTCCAAGTCTTCACTATTGCTCAAGTCATCATCTATTAGAGTCACCTCAACCATAGCAGAAACTTTGAGGAAGCACCATGGCCAAAAACATGCATAAGGAGCTAGAGAATGTTGAATATATTCAACATTTTTAAGTCATCAAGTTAAAAAGAAATAAGTTGTCATGACAAAACTGAGACTTTCTTCATTTCACTAACAGTGAGATACTCACATTGAGACAAAATTAAAAGCATCAATTATGAGAATAATAGAAAAAGTAAAGAAAAATCAACATCTAAAAGGTTTACAATATGTTCATAACCCCAACAGCAAGAGGATTCATTGCTTGTATCATTTTATGTTTCAAATGCTCTCATTAGCCATGTCAGTAAGAATAAATTAGGTCTTATATACAAGCATAAAAACTAAGATTAAATGAAGTTACAAGTCACATCAGAGAAAATTTGTTGTAGTTTGGTTTTGCAGCATTATCGTGGCTAATATGATAAACTTGTCATTCTGGAAACTAAGCTGAGAACATTTTCACAACTTCACTTTACTCCTTATTCTGTCAGAGATTTCTCCAGTATGGAGTCCATGCCAAATGTTTTGAAATCACTGAGTTGCTTCTTGTATAAACAACATTGCTTCTAATCTCTGAAACATTAGGGTGGCTCAGTAGAGGGCATTGAGTGTTCTATGTTCCTTCAAGCCTTCATTCTTTCATTTGGTGCATTCAGACTCAGCATGTAGAACATTTACAGCATGAAAGCCCAAATAACAAGAACCATGGGTAAACCCCTCAAGGCATGGAGTGGCTATGCCCCTCCCCGAGGCCCTCTACCCTCCAGATTTCACCCGCAGAACATTCTAACTGCCCTAACAACGGAACCCATCCCCTGCCCTACGGAGTAAAAAGCCCAAGCCCAGGACTTGACTTTCTGCAATCCCTGGACTTGCCCTAAACTCTAAACTTGAAATCCCACCAATCTCCACCCTGGAAAGCTCTACACACCCAAGAAATCCTATATAAACCCTATCTTCTTCTCAATTCTCTACTGCTTCTCACCCAAGTAGAGGCAGCCATCCTCCTGGGTTATTTTTTACCCTCCCAATAAATCTCGTTGTATGAGGTTTGTTATGCAGTGTGACTTTGTGTTACTCCTTAGCTCCCCAATGCCAGGATTCCTTTCTATCTAAGCTGTAACACTTACGCCATGACATTGCTAAATTCTAGTACTTTCCACCACACCTTCCTATTCAGCAGTGGATATGGTTCCCTGTTGTCTATGGTTAAATGATAGCCATGCATTTCATCTTATTGAAAGGCTTTTCACACATAAAAATTCAAAATCGGATGCTATAACACCAAAGCTGAATGATAAGGTTAAAAGCTAATACTAATAATTAATTGAGGGCAGATTGATAGCAAGTAACCAATTGCTTTTATTAGTGGATGAAATGAGTCTTAAAGATCCCAAGCAGGCCTTTTCTGATTCACACACTCAACACAGAGCAACTCATCTCTGGTCTCCAAAGTACTTAGGGATTTTTTTTTTCTATCAGCAACAAATCAGTTCTCCAGTGGGTATCAGGTGAGGTGTAATTTGATTTACGTCTAACACCTCTGTCTGGAGACAGCGTCCTATCCCACTGGTTAAAGCTCATTCTCACAGGGTAGGCCCTACAGTCAGAGGCCAACTGCATGCCCCGATTAGGGACCCATGCTTCTGACCACCTGGCTGCTACTGGCTTCTGATAGCACTGCCATGATCCTCTTTGGGAGTTTACTTGAATTTTCTAAAGTGGTTCAGAGAACCAAGGGAACTATTTTAATTACATCTATCACAAACAAACCAGCTGAAGCCAGAGAGAAGAGGAACGTAGATCAATCAGGAACGTAGATCAATCCATGCTCCAGGGCCCTTCTCATCTGGCTACCCACGAGTCAACAAACACTGTCCCCTGAATTTTTTGTGGAGACTTAACAGGATTGGCGTGACTGATTCAGTTTGACCTTCAACCCTACTTCCCTACTTAGAGGTCAGCAAATGGGGCTGGCATCCTCAGCTTCTGATTAGGCCTCTGCCTTTCTAGTTAGCAGCTCCTATCTTGAAGCAAGAGACTTCCTTCCACGAGTCATCTCACCAGCATACAAAGACACTCATCCTTGGAGATACAGAAGGTTTTTATAAGCATAAGAGAATATGTGTGTGTGTGTGTACCCGTGTGTGTGTGTGTACCCGTGTGTGTGCTTTATATTCAACATCACAAACTTCATGTGTATAATGTGTGAAATTGTCCTGTCTCAAATTCCTTAACTGGACTACTACAGTTGCAAAATGGAATAGATTCCCACAAGAGATTGTTTGTTGTGGAACTACTTTAGGATGCTCTAGAAACCTTAGGAGGTGACCCTTTCAACTGTCCCTTAAGTTTCAGAATCAGATGGCTTAACTCTGGAACTCAGATTTTTTTCCCATGGACAATGGAAATTTTTCAGAGAACTAAAACTGGAAAATGGACACACCCTCAACTTGAAGTTACTTTAAAAATCGGAGGAGGAATCAAGTGAAAAGCTTTGAAGCCAAGAATACAGGAATACAGACAACTATTCAGTGGAGATGGGGCATCAGCAGAAGGCTGGAAGAGAGATGGGTCAGAAACCAGGACGAAAACACATCCTTAAGTCAGCGGTGTCTGATGACATGGTGGAGAAAGTTAAAAACATCAGCTCCTCTGATTCATGAATATACACAATGCTAGACCATCAAAACTCCATCAACTTCACTTTTGAAAAGCCTCAAAATTTATGCAAACTATCTTTCTCCCTCAGACAATGACAAGAAAACCTGGAAATTTTTATAAACTTTTAGAAGTGAATCTCACTTGATGCAATGACTTCTTAACCAGGCTTTATTTATAAAATTTCATAAAAGTACATAATCTCTCTTTTTCATCCATACAAGCCTTCCACTTTTGATTCTTGAGGAGATTTTGATGTTGGCACTACACTGCGCAGACTCCCGCTTGAATATGAGTTCTTATGTTTTTATGAGTGTTCCATCTTGGATTTCTGTCTATGAATACAGATAGGCCATATTGTTTCTCGGAGCAGACAGTTAGTCTCTTTATGTGAGCACTTAACATCTGTCTAGTAATGAGAGCACAATCTTTATGTGTGGGCCATAAAATTTCGCTGGATAGAAAGTGTCTCCTATCCAGAATACATATTTTTCCACTTCCCCTAAAGATTCTAAAATAAGTATTTAAATAGATTGGTAGGTAATATTTTATATCTATGTATACAAATTTGTAGTGCTTAGGTCCATTGTCTTACGTATTTTGTATTCCAAACTTGTGGCTTCATTAGACTTAATCAACCATTGTTTGAGTTAATAGGCCATTCCCAATATTCAGCACAACTATCAATTATCACAGCCAAGCACCATGGTAACTGATCACTTCTAATCCTATTCTGGGGAGAGTACCAACAATTGAGGCTCTGATAGAAAAAGAACACAAATTAAGTCGTGTGTGTGTGTGTGTGTGTGTGTGTGACAATCTGAATGAACTCATTTTTAGCATAGAAGAAACTAATTTCAATTGATAAAGTATGAAACATTACAGGATTAATTACTTTCTTTGTTTCTAGTCTCCCTTACATTACTTTGTATTACAGTCCCCAAAACTGAGCACAGTTAAAAATCACTAAGGCAAAGGGAAGTTATAATTTCTATCTTATATACTCAACCTCTTCTTTTTTCTTCCTATAAAATTCTGGCAGGTGAAATATTTTATATGAAAAGCAACAGCTGGCAAATTGCTAAAGCGTTTGGGAAATTCTGGCATACTGGTATTGGTTTAAGACAATGATATCTGACATAAGCTGTAGTGTTAGGCAGATTAAAGAGACAAATGGAAATGTAAGAAACAGAAATATTAAGAAAAAAGTCACTGTGTCACGGGAGGATCTTGCCCTGGGCTGGGACGGTAGATAACAGAGTGGCAATTGCTGTTGAAGGATGCTGTTACGAAGAAAAAGAAGAATCCATTTACACTGGTCCATACGAATTCATCGCCCAGCCCGTCGCTGTGGGACGCCAGCACACAGATTTGCAGATGCAATTATTCCTGTTCTCCTAGTCACAATTTGAAATGAAATGTCATTTGCAAAGCAAACAGCTTCGAGTGCGGTTTTCCATGTATTTTCCTAAGTTCCCCTGAGTTTTTCTCATCGACTTTGTAACAAATGTGTGTGTGCACATTCATGTGTGTCTAAGGCCCGATAACTAAACATTGAAGAATACCACTGACATTTCGATACATAAGTTTTTGAGCTTTTTTCCATGTGTATGTATACTGCTTTTACCTTGAAATCGAAACCGCAATTTCGTCAGCTGAGAATCAATAGCGATTTTTCAGTTAACCAGCATAGTCCATGTAACAACTTGTATGAACATACAAAGAATTCACTTTTCAAATTTTTCCTCAGAAAAAATCATGGAGAAAAAAAAAATGTCATCTGTAAATTCAAACTGCAAATGTCACACTTTCAAATCTTGTCCGCATCCACTAAGTATAAACTGTCAGTGCTAATCAGTCACTTAAATGCTGTGCCAGAAGTATTTTTGCCATATTCCCCAGTCTTTTGGGTTCTTATTATTCCTGTCTCCTCTCTGTGAAACCACATGTGTGCATGCGTGTACTTGCCCCTAAGCTCTTCTAGTGTGTGGTATCTCTCTGTCTCTCTGTCTCTCTGTCTCTGTCTCTCTCTCTCTCTCTCTCTCTGTGTCTCTCTCCATGCCTGTCTCTCTGTGTCTGTGTGTTTAGTTATGGTCTTCAACTGAATTTAACTCAAGATTTTCCTCTTCTGCTCCTGTCTGCTAGTCCACTACTTGGAACTGCTCCAGGATTTGGGTGGCTTGTCACTGATAGCTTATGGAAAGCAAATGCATTTTATCTTGGTTTCCCTTACCTACGCTGATGTATTTTATCCCATCTGGACCTTTATGATAACCCAACCATAGTGACAGATGTCTGAAGTCCCGCTCTGCTCCACAGTGGCTGGAGTCATTATCTATCTTCGTGTCCTAGTCAGAATGGACTATTTCCCCCTGTAGCACCTCCTTGTGACTGGGGAACTGAGCATGGTGGTCAGATTTCAATGCCCTGGGCTCCACGAGTTGACTTGAACTGCTAGGAAGTTAATCTTTCACAGGTTGAATATAGTTGAAAATTATAATATTCAAAGTTATTTTTGCAATGGCATATTTATACACTATATATTAATGGGGGAAGTTTTAAGTACAATTTTAAGTACACAGATACACAAACACATAAATATGCATAGTTCTGGTTACCTGAGTTATAGAAATGTCCCCATATTAAAAATCAGGGTACAGGGGTGATAAAATAATGTAGTCATCCTCTTATAACTGCAGAGATATTCTCCCTACATAACAAATTGTGAACAATTATTATATTGCTCTCTGTTCAGAAGACATATGGAAGATGGTGTGCACAAGCTATAAATTGTATGTACTGAGAGAGAGCAGGCAGGGAATTCATTGAAGTAGATTACAAGAGAGCAGTGGCAAGCCCTAGAGAAAGGTAGCAATTCAATTATAATGGTTAAAAAGGCATTACTTTGGTTTTCTCCACGAGCCGTTTGTGCATAGCCTGTCTATGCAGACATCTCACTATCTCACTTTGCAGTACATTTTGCAGCATTAAGTTATTTTTCTTGTGACTGTCTGCTTGGGTAATGCACTGAGTGCTTATGAGTTAGGCTCCTGCTATCTGCATAAAACATCATCAGCCACTAGGGCTCAGTTTCCTAATCCTCATCATTTGATCACTGGAGTGTGGGAATTTAGCTATTATTTTTTGATGCTTTGTCTCAGCATTTTTTTTTACATTTTTCTTTTATTATTAAAAAGAAATGAATTCTAAAATTGCAAAACATGTACTTTGTAAAATGGAAAAGAAGAATGCTCATATTACTCAGTATGTCATTAGAGACCAATATCTAATATTTGCTTACTGAAATTTATAAAGTACACTTTTCAGAATTAATACAGATCTGCATGAGAGAGACAAGCTAATTGCTGAGGCAGCCTCCCTTCTACACACAGTAACTTGTCTTTAGTCACCTTCAGGTACTTCCTTTCTTCTACATTACCTATGCTGTCTATCATTAAATCTTTGATTCTCAAATTCCACGTGTGAACAGATTCTATCCTTTCCCGCATTATGAGCCTCATCCAAAACAGATGCTCCTAGTGTTCTCATCATGCCTCCGGCTGTATCTTTGTCCTACTAGCCTAGTCTGATTTCCACCCTTATGCCCATTGATATTTTAGACATTTTCATTAAAAAAAAATTTCATCAGCTTTTCTAAAATGGCAGACTAATCAGCTGCACCCTTAAAAACATGGATGGCTCCTAGAAAATAGTAAGTTTTATTGAAAATGTTAGAAAGTTAGAATTATATAGTCGTAGGCATCTCAGATTTTTTTTTCCAGTTAGCAATAAGAATTTAAATTTTCTCCATGCCAATTCAAAAAATTTGTTAGTGGTCCAAGAGCCTGTTCATTTTAACACAATAGTCCATAAAGCCTGTTTTGTGAATGCGTCATAGTTTCTTTTTCCACATACCCTTTGAAGAGAAACTTCCTTGCTTCCGGTTGGGAATGGAAAGTTGTTAAAAGCATTCCTGTGTAACCTGTGTGGTTTTGTGCATATGCACGTTGAGGATGCGTAGTTACTATTCCTTTTATTAAATATCTAGGACATATTTGAAGAAGTCTGTGGTATTTTGAATGAGAATGCCCCAATAGGCTCACAGAGCTGCATGCCTGCTCACTCAAGGCCATTAGGAGGCCTGGCCTTATTGGAGTAAGTATGGCCTTGCTGGAGAAAGTGTGTCACTAGGGGTGGGCTTTGAGATTTCAAAAGCTCAAGTTAGGCCTGGTGTCTCTCTCTCTTCCTACTGCCTGATGGTCTAGGTGAAGAACTCTTGGTTCCATCTCCAGTGCCATGTCTCCCTGCATGCTGCCATCCAACCACGACAGTAATGGACTAAACCTCCGAACTGTAAGCCAGTCCCAACTAAATGTTTTCCTTTATGAGAGTTGCAGTGGTCATGGTGTCTCTTAGCAACATGAAAAACCCTAACTAAGATAAAGACAAATTCTCTTTAGTATTATAAGAAACTAACAAGCTCTTAAAGGTGACTACACCATTCCTCATCAAAGAGATTAGGATTGAGTTGCTATTGCCCCACAACCGCACTAGATTTGACATGGTGACTTACTTTAATTTCATCCATCTATTTGGTTTTAGCAGTAACTCACTGTGGTTCTCTCTAGTGGCACACAATGTCAAATATATGCTTGTAGGCTAATATGTATGTGTATGTATATATGGATATATATGTATCTTCTTTTGTGAAGTATTTCTTTTCTTCTTTGCCCACTTTTAGTTTTTGTTGCTGTTTTATACTGCATTTGAAATGTTCTTTGTATATTTTAGAAATAACCTTCTCTCAGATACATTTAACATTTTATTCTACTTTGTGGTTTGTTTCTCATTCTCCTAGCAATTCACATGCATAATATTTTTAAAATTTTATTTTCATGTGCTCCAACTTCCTACTTCTGATTTCATGAATCACGCTTTTGGTGTTATATTTTAAGAATCATAATCAAACCCAAAGTCACCTAGACGCCCTCCATAAAATGTAATTTTTCTTTTTGCATTACAGTTTTAAAAATAAATTGTGTAAAGTCTTCTTTTCCTTTCTCTCATCCTCTTTTTCCTTTTCTTCCCTTCCTTTTCCTTTCTTTCTCTTCCTCTTTCCCCTCCCCTTCCCTTCCTTCTTCCTTCCTATTGCTCTTATGAGTGGATGTTGCATTAAGAACATTGTCATTTGCTGTTATATCCAACTTTAATTGATTATATTTGTATGACTCTATTTCCTGTGCTATGTCCATAGATCTGTTTGCCAGTATGTGTGTCTCGGTAATCGCAATGTGCTGTAAATGTTGGATTCTGACTTCTGACTTTGCTCTTCATTATCATTATTGGAACTCAGCATTGGCTATTCTGAGCTTTTTCCTTGCCATATAAACTTAACAATATTGCTGAAATCCAGACAACAGTTCATTGGGGTTTTTATTTAATTTGTGTTGGCTCTATTGATCAAGCAGGGTGTCTTAGCAGTATTGAGTCTTGCTATTCATAAATATGGAAAACCTGTGAGCTGATAAATACTAGCTTCAATTAATTCCATCTGAGTTCAGCATTTTCTTCCTGTACATATTCGACATTTCTAAATGTCCAAGTAGGGTTGCTTTTGGTGCCACCATAAATGATTTTCTTTGTAATTTAAATTGCAATGCTCCGTTTATGTTATACATGAAAGTGACTTTTATGTGTTAGTCTTCTGTATTGTAACATTCCTATATCCTATTAGCTCTGCTAGTATTCCATTGATTCTTACACACACACACACACACACACACACACACACACACACACACACACACTTATACCATCTCTGAGTGAACAAGGGTTTATTTCTTCACTGCAAGATTAAGATTTTCAATTCTTTTTTTTTGTCTTATAGTATTACATAGAATTTTCTGCATAATGTTAAACAGTTAGCAGTGGTGAAGTGAAATAGCCTCGTTTCATTCAAGTCTTAAGGACCAGCATAAGGTTTTGTAACCACCACAGGCTTTTTGAAGATATCTTTTTTAATTAATTAATTTATTTATTTATTAAAGATTTCTGCCTCCTCCTCGCCACTGCCTCCCATTCCCCCCCATCAAGTCCCCTTCCCTCATCAGCCCGAAGAGCAATCAGGGTTCCCTGCCCTGTGGGAAGACCAAGGACCACCCACCTCCATGCAGATCTAGTAAGGTGAGTATCCAAACTGCCTAGGCTCCCACAAAGCCAGTACGTGCAGTAGGATCAAAAAGGTCCAAATCAGGAGCAGAAGGAGAGAGAGGACGAGCAAGGAACTCAGGACCGCGATGGGTGCACCCACACATTGAAGATATCTTTTTATCAGGTTGAGAAAGTTCTTTCTCAAGGCCTATTTACTACTGCATGATTCATCATCAATCAGCAAAGAATTTTGCCAAATACATTTTCTGCATCTTTCAGTATGACCATGTTATAATTTTTCTCATATAGCCTATTTGTCAATAGATGCATTATATTATAAATTTGAAAAATGAACCAGAACATTGAACAGTGAATCCCACTTGACCATGCTGTTTATATACATTTGGATTTGATTTGCTAGTATTTTGTTCAGGATTATTGAATCTATGTTCATAAGAGCTTTTTATATCCTTTGCATTTTCTGTCTCCAGTTTGTACTGTCTGGTTTGGGTAACAAGGGCTATACTGACTTCATGGAAACACTGAAGAAGATTTCTTCTGCGTCTGCTTCCTGGAACATGTTATAGAGAGCATATACTTCTTCATTCTTAAATGTCTGGTGCAATTCAGTGACAAATGAATTTTATCCTCTCCTCTTGAGAAAGCTGTTTATATATGTTAATGTGTACACATATGACCCAATTGAGAAAGCTGTTTATACATGTTAATATGTACACACATGATACCTCATTTCATAGTAGTACTTTGGCCTGCTGCACTGTTCTTGACTTGGTGTACACCAGTTGCATTTCCGCTGTCTCTGTTGTTTTGTTGTCTCTGAGAACCAGCGTTTGATTTTCTGTTTCACCTTTACGGATTCTTGCTGTAACTTTATCAGTTCTCTTGTTTTCCTATCAGAGCTATCTATTAGCATTCTTGTGGCTTCTTTCTTTAAGAGGAAGATAGATTTGAAGTCTATATATTTCCCATTTTATGCTATATAAACTCAGAACTACATATTTCCCCTATGAATTACTTCCCTATTGGCAACAAATTTTATTTAATAATGGTCCTATTTAGATTTAAACAGTTTCAGTTTTTCTAATACTCTGATTACAGTTCTGTGTTGATAGATATGTACTGACTCATCTCCAAACATGTTGAGTGTTCCTTAGTATTTTTCTGAATCACTTCTGATTTCATGTCTCCGCAGCCTAAGACACATCTCTGCAGTCTAACAACATGCAATGTATGATTCTCATTCTTTTATACTTGTTGAGATATATTTTCTGGACCAGAATATGGTCCTTGGTAAATGTTCTATGTGAGCACAGGAAAGATGGACATTCTGTGGCTGTTGGATGAAGTAGTCTATAGATGTTATTACAGTCACTAGTTTGACGGTGGTGATCAGTGTACCTACATCTTTAGTGACATTAGTTTGTTGGATCTATGAAATAATGATAGATGTAGTTGCTTATTGGATTCTTCAAATGTAAGAGTGGATTATTTATATTTGTGCTTGTGTAGTCCATTTTTGCCCTATATACTTCTATAATCTGCTATTAGACACAAATACAGTAAGAAATATATCACTTCCTGCCCCTTTCTTGTTTTATTGACACACATATTGACTCTTAGCCTATAAATTTCTGTGTATAGTATCTGCCTTCTCCCAATAGAGTCAAACTTCATAAGAACTGGAAATTCGTCTGTTTGGAACTCATAAGAACTCAATCAATACTTTTAAAATAAATGAATAAAGTAACAAATTGATAAATAAACAATATCCTAGGCCATGCACCACAATGTATGTTATCTTATTTTTCTGTTTGGGAAGATTTGCATGCTTATTTGTATGAGTGTTTTATCTGTACATATATGTATTTATCAAGTGATTTCCCAGTGCTTGGGAAGGGCAGGAGAAGGTTTTGCATCTTCTGAAACTGGAGTCACAAATGGTTGTAAACTGCCATGTGGGTTCTTGGAACTGAATCTACGATCTCAAAAGAGCAAGGGTGTTTATCCAAGTCATCTCTCTCACATCCCTCTCCCAATCCATGTTGTTCCTTTTTTTAACCAGTACTCTGGTCAACACAATAATTCATATGTTTGAATGAGCATTTTTGTCTAGGGTACATACTTACTTGTCTAAGAAACTGAAAGCCAAAATGGAAAAACTTACAAAAAGTGACCATTGCTTTTAAAGGTAGTCCTTTCTCAAGCTTGCCTCACTGGTAGTACCGACACCTTGTATTCTTTCGATGTCTTGATTTTCTGTCTCATTATTGAATGCTGTACTTGAATCTGTTGCTGTAGATAGTACATAATAATAATGCAAATCCACTTTTGGCAGAGTCCACAAATTTCACACAAAGAAATGTGTTTCAGACCCAAGAGTAGACAAATGCTAAATCAATCACAAAACAATTACAATGGGATAGGACACACTTAAACCAGCTAATGTGACAGAGAGGAAAGCTGGCAGCTGTGATTGTGTGACAGATGTAGCCAAGCAGTTATTTTAAGACTGAGGTGATAGCTTGTGTGGCAAAATGTTTGCCCTGAAGCTGTGAAGACCTGAGCTTGATAGCTCTGAAGCTCTTTTCCAGCATGGCCCTCTCTCCTGGCAAAAGCTGGCAGGTAACTCACACTCATGACCCAGAACCAGGAAGCAGAAACAGAAGTATCTCCAAAAGTTGTGGGGCAGCCAAAGTAGCCCACTAGTGAACTCCAGGGCAGTGAGAGACCCTATCTCATAATACACAGTGGTGGTATGTGAAGAACAACAACTGAAGTTGCTCTCTAGCTCACACACTCAAACACAGACACACACGCACACACGCACACACACACCAAAACAGTCATTTTATAACTAAAGGACAAAGAGAGCTCTTAAGATGAATGAATTTTTCTTAATGATTGTTATTTGAGCATCATTATAGCATTCTGTATTCTGTGACCATCAAATGTTGAAACAGCTCTGTTAAATGAAAATAAAATCCAAGCTTCAATCTATACTTTGTGAATAGAAATAAGCACAGATGAAATTAGAATTTACAGATCTCCTACAGTCTTCCTTCCTTCCTCAGCCCATCGCTTTGTCTCACTTGCAATGCTCAAAGCAGTCTCTCACTGGAAACACGCTGGCCGTGACAGCCAGGGAATGAGCCTTTCTTCCTTACCCCATTCCTGTCTCAGTCACTAACACTGGAAGAAGTCTTGTAGAAAGCACCAGGGAATCAGATAGGCAATCTCCACTCTCTTTCCCTTTTTCTCATTCTAAATGCCCAATCCCATTCATAGCCCAGTAGCGCACCACCTTCAGGGGCCTCTCTTCTTTCCCTTCATTTTTCTCCCTCCTGAGGACCTTGTTAGATCCCCAACCTTCTAGCCTATCCCATTCCTGTGGTTGACAGTTGCATAGCTGGGGCAGACTGAGGGGCCACTGGCAGTGGCACCAGGATTTATCCCTACTGCATGTACTAGCTTTTTGGGAACCTTTTCTCTTTAGATGGGTACCTTGCTCAGCCTAGATATAGTAAGGAGGGCCTTGGACCTTCCCCAAAGCAATGTGCCTTGCCCTCTCTGAGGATTGAATGGAGTGGAGTGGGAGGGTGTGTAGAAGAAATGGGAGGGGGGAGGGAGTGTGAACTTGGATTGGTTATGTATAATAAAAAAGGATGGCTTGTTTTCTTTTTAAGAAAATATAGATAAATAAAACCATGGCACAAAACATCCAGGAAATCTGGGGCACTATGGAAAGAGCAAATCTAAGAATAATAGGAATAGAGGAAGGAGAGAAGATCCAGGTCAAAAGCACAGAAGATATTTTCAACAAAATAATAGGAAAATTTTCCTAACTTAAGAGGTACAAGAAGTACACAGAACCCCAAATAGACTAGATCAGAAAATAAATTACCCTTAGCACATATCAATCAAAATACTATGTACAGAATGGAGAAATACTATTAAAAAGTGAAAGGGAAAAAAACCAGTTTGGTCTATTTTTTATTAGACAGGCCTAATAGAAAACAAATGTTTTCTGTGAAACTCTAAAAATCAGGACATGGAAACACATGTTCTACAGATCTAAGAGACCACAGATGTCATCCCAGATGACCATATCCAGCAAAACTTTCAATATCAATAGATGGAGAAAAAGTCATTCCATAGTAATACCAAATTTAAGCAATATTCATCTATAAATCCAGCTTTACAGAAGGTGCCATGAAGAAAACTTCAATCACAACCAAGAAAACATAGATAATAAGTAAATTTAGATCAGTAAGCCAAAAGAGAGGACCCACACCACAACAAAGTAAGTCCTCACAGATATAAGAAAGCTGAACTAGCTAGCACCCTACAACCCATCTGATCATCACTGATTAAAGTATTAATAACAGGAAGCTTACAATTCTTAGAACCTGAACAACACACTAAGGAATTTAAAGACTGGGTCAAGTCAGATAACAAGAAAGAATTTTAAAACTTTTAAATCAAATGAAAACACCCAATCTTATGGACACAACGAAGGTGTTTCTAAAGGGCAAGTCCACAGCACTAAGTGCCTAATCTGAAAACAAAATAGGGAACCCATACTAGTAATTTCAAAACACCCCTCAAACTCTAGAACAAGAAAAGAAGAAATTA
This sequence comes from Microtus ochrogaster, assembly GCF_000317375.1. NCBI lineage: Eukaryota > Metazoa > Chordata > Mammalia > Rodentia > Cricetidae > Microtus > Microtus ochrogaster. The sequence goes on from NC_022020.1 coordinate 42,352,192, forward strand.
TATACAAAAGGAGTGAATGGCAAGAAATAATCAAACTCAGGACTGAAAGGAATATATTTAGAAAAAAATAAACAAACAATAATACACAGACTCAGTGAAGCAAAGAGTCAGGTCTTGGAGGCGGATCGAATTAATACAGGCCAATTGGCATAAGATAAAACCACTTTAATATAAATAGCACACTCACGCAACCGAAGTTCCCGTGATGCCCAGAAACAGGAAACAGGAAGGGGTTACCAGCGTCTGTGCACCCCAATTTATAGACATTTGCCCAAGGCCGTCCCGCCCCCAAAGGGCGGGCTCTCTCTACAAGCTCTTTGAGAAAAATCAATAAAATTGAAAAACCCATAGCCAAATTAACTAAAAGGTGAAAGGAGAAGATCCAAATTAACAGCATTAAAGATGAAAAAGGAGGACCAAAACAATTTGGTTTTCCACTAAATTGAAAAATGAAAACGGTATTTTCTTGATATATTCAACCTACCAAAGTTAAGTCAAGATCAGACACACAATTTAAATAGGTCTATAACCTCTGTGAAGTAAAAGCTGTAATTAAATGTCTACCAACAGAAACAAAAAAAAAGGCCAGGACTAGGTGGTTCTACCAGATGGTAGAGCAAAATTCTACCAGGCTTTCAAAGAAGAATTAGTGCCAATAATTCTCAAATTATTCCACAATATAGAAACAGAAAGAGCATTGCCCAATTTATTTTATGAAGCCATAGCAACCCTAATAACCAAATCACATAAAGACCCAACAAAAAAGAGAATTACAGACCAATTTCCCTTATGAACATATACTCAAAACTCATATTTCCAAACTGAATCCAAGAACACATCAAAAGATCATCAAGCAGGTTTCATCTGAAATTTGCAGGGTGCTTCCACATACCTAAATCGATAAATATGATCAACCTTATAAATCAGCTGGAAAAAGATCATTATATTTAAAAGCATAAAAAGCCTTTGACAGGATCCAATACCCCTTAATTACAAAAGTCCTAGAAAGAGAGATTCAAGAGACCTACCCCAACATGACAAAGGCAGTTTACAGCAAACAACAACCTAAAAGAAGAAAAACTAAAAGCATTTACACTAAAATCAGGAACAAGACAATTTTCCCCACTCTCCATACCTATGAAGTCTTAATTACAACCATAAGACAGTTGAAGGAAAACACGTGAATACAAATATAAAGGTAAGACTTCAAAGTATCTTTATTTGTAGATGATATGATAATACATCAAAATGACTCCAAAAATTCCACCAGGTACTTACTCCTACAGCTAATAAACACTTTCAGCAAAGTAGTTAGCTACAAAATTAACTCACACAAAATCAGTGTTCCTTCTACATACAAATGACAAGCAGAGTAAGGAACCAATCAGGGAAACAATGCCCTTAACAACAACCTCAAATAATATAAAATACCCTGGGGATAACTCCAACCAAGCAAGTGAAACATTTGTATGATAAAAACTTCATGTCTTTGAAGAAAGAAATTGAAGAAGATACCAGAAGATGGAAAGCTCTCCCCTGGTCCCGGACCATATGTCATTTGGTCAGAAATCCATATCTGACCAAAAGCAATCTACAGATTCACTGATATCCCTAACAAAATTCCAACATAATTCTTCACAGAACTTGAAAGAATAATTTTCAACTTCATATGGAAACACACACAAAAACACACAAAACAGCAAAAAACAAAATAAAATAGGATAACTAAGGCAATCCTAAATAATACAGGAACACCACTCCTGACCTTACATTTTACTTCAGACCTATAGTAATAAAGACAGCATGATATTGGCACAACAGCAGGCATGTTAGTCAATGGAAGCAAATTAAAGTCCTAGACATAAATGCACACACCTATGAATACACACACACACACACACACACTTTCAAAAAGACAGTATCTTCAACAAATGCTTCCGTTAACACTAGATGACTGCAGGGAGAAAAATACAAGTAGACCTGTACATATCACCCTGTACAAATTTCAAATCCAAATGAACCAAAGACTTTAACATAAACCCAGATTCAATGAACCTGAGAGAGGAGAGAATGGAGGAATATCCTTGAACTCACTGGCACAGGACAAGACTTTCTAAACGAAACACCATTAGCACAGGCACTAAGGTCACAATTAAGAAATGCCACTTTATGAAACTGAGAACTTTCATTGTAAAGGGTGTAATCATTCACACAAAGTGGCAGCCTATAGAATGGAAAAGATTTTTCCCAACTGAAGTCTGATAGTTAGCTAATATCTAAAACATATAAAGAATCCAAAAAACTGGAAATCAAGGAAACAATCTAATATAAAAATGGGGTACAGATCTAAACCAAGGGATCTCAAAAGAGGAAATTCAAATGGTTGAGAAGCACTTAAAGAAGTGTACAGCATTCTTACTCATTAAGGAATTATAAATCAAACTACTCTGAGATTTCCTCTTGACAGTCTGAATGTCCAAGACCAATAAAACCAATAAAAACAAATGCCAGTTCATGCTAGTGAATATATAGAGCAAGGGGAATACTCCTGCATTGCTACTGGGAGCACAAACTTGTACAGTCACTATGGAAAACAGTGTAAACTCTATATCCTATTACAAATAGACTTATTCAATCATGTTCATTGCCGTTCTGTTCATAAAAGCTAGACACTACAAATAGACTAGATGTTCATTAATGAATGAATAGGTAAAGATAATGTGGTACATTTACACAATGGAGTTTCACTCAGCCATTTTAAAAATGAAAAAAAAATGAAATTCACAGGTAAATACATGGAGCTAGAAAAAAAAATCATCCTGGATGAAGTAATCCAGACCTCAAAAAAGGCAAATATAGTATACATTCACTAGTTTGTGGACGTTGGTTGTTAAGTCTTTGATAAGCGGGCTCCAATCCACAAAACCACAGAGATTAGATGCAGACTAAGGGACCGGGAGGAGGACTAGATTACCCTAAGAAGAGTAACTAGAATAGTTAGTGATCAATGAATGGGGTGCTGGAGTGGTAGGGAGATATGAAGGGCTTAAGGGACTAAAAGGCTGTATGGAAATCTAATATAGTAGAAGCTTCTTAAAATATATACATATATAAAAGTGATATTAATGAAATCACCAAATACTGCAGGAGACAAAGTCCCATCTAAACATTTCTCATCAGCAAGTCAATTCTCCAATTCTGGAAATGGGTAACATATATTTGAGTTTTTGGCCAAAGAGGTCCCACGAGAACCCTCAAACAACAGGGCTATTGCCAAGGTTATTGGTTGCTCTCTACAAACTGATGGTAAGTCCCTATTGCTGAAGACAGTGCCTACATAACTCATTGAATATGGAGTAGTTGAGAAGATGACTACCTACTCGAACCTTCACCCCCTACTGACTAGTGTTCATGGTACTTTGCATTACTACTGTGGGAAAAAGTAAATTATCAACCCAATAATAAATCCTCTGTTCTAAAATGGTCAACTGCGTGTAAGATGTGCAGGTACATTAGAGGCATGAAGCTATTGGCAGTAAACAACCAGTATTTGATAAGATTTAAGGGCCTCCTAACCACAAAGGAAAAACTAGTTTTCTCCAATCGAGTCTCACTCAGTATACAAACCACTCTTAAGGCCAGACTCCACGTCCAGCAGTAGATGGTAGCACAAAACAAACCCTATGGCATTTTTAAGGTAATTTGTCTGATAACAATTTGAGTATTTTTCTTAACCTATAAGTCTATGATAATGTATTATGGTTTCTGTTTTGTGTTCTTAGGGGATTTCTGTGTGTGCCAATGTGTAAGTCTCTTTGTCTACATGTTTCCCCCCCTTGTGTTTTCTCTTTGGCTCTTTGCTTTTATCCTCATTTGCTTGTTTTGACCTATTTAGATTTGTTTGCTTTTATCTTATTTTGCTTCATTTAAAAAAATTTGTATGCCTATTTGTTTCCTAATGAGAGAGCTAGAAAGAATGTGGATTTGTATGGGTAGAGAGATGAGGAGAATATTGGAGGAGTTGGAGGAGAGAGAACCATAGTTAGAATATATTGTACAAAAAAATCAATTCTCCATTAAAAGATTCCTAATAAGTCACAAATAAACTGAACTTTCCTTATTCTCAAATAAGTAAGTAACTTTAGAATTCAATTCAGTCATCTATAATCTCTCTATATATTTGACTTTGTTTCTCAAGTGAACTCTGAAATCATATGTTGTCATCTTCTTTGAAATGTGGCCCTCATTTAAAATGTACTGACTTTAGTGCACATCCATCACTTGACTTTTCTCAAGTCACTAGGTGCTAATTCAAAGTGGGGCTTCCAGAAAGCTCAGTACTTGTAGAGGAACTGATACCAATTCCCTCGCCTCCCTTCAGTACTTTTCTTTAAGTAACTCTAATTCTAGATACTAGGAGTTAGGTGTTGGAATATGGACATGATATCAGCGGACTTGTAAGTGAAAAAAACCATGAATAGCATCTCATCCATGCCCTGATTGTTCTCCATGCCACTATAAGCTTCATGTGAAAAGAAGGGGTTTTAAATATCCTGCAATCCAGCACCAGCGACAGAGAACTGTGCTACTAGTATGAACAAAACCAAACTGAGGATTTCCTCAAAGATTTACAAGCCAATGTAAGTTCAAAGTTCTGTTCTGGTGGAAAATACAGATATTGGGAGAAAGAGACACTGATGATGAATCTTAATTTTGCTCTTAATATCAGCACTAATGTGTCAAGTCATTAGCTCCTTTAACTTGCTTACAGTGAAACTGGTGGGGATGATACGTTAATACTCAAAGTAGTTCTGTCCATCTTTCCCACAGATAGAACTATAAATACAACTTGGAATGCAGAATACAGTTAAATAACTAGAACTTGGGGAAAAATTAAATCAATTACATATAAATACTTTCAGGGAATATATATATACACACATATATGTGTATATATATACATATATATATATATATTATTGAGGGATTCATGCTACCAGAGCTGTCCAGGTCAACTATTGATTGAACTCAAGTTGGTACCTGTATCTGTTTGGTTTTTTTTAGAAGCAAATTGGGAAATAGGCCTGTGAAGGGTAAAAGGAGAGCATCAGAACCAGCAAGAGCAGACTCAGCATCCACGGAAGGAGTAATGGCCAGAGGGTTAGTGTGGGAAGAGCTACAGCAGTATAGTTCCAAGAAAATCCCTCAGGCTGCAGGGGAGTCTCCAAGCAACAGCTGCTTAGCAGCCATGGTTGAGCAGAAACTATCTCTAACAACACCCCCATTATAGTTAGTCACTGACTGGCAACAGCCCAGGGAAAACTGGTCTGAGTGTGGGATCTGAAGAGGTGGTCCCTTGAGCTGTCAGTCTACCAGTTCACACAATGGCTCATGAATGAGATCTCAGCATTGGCATAAAGCATACACATATGGAATAAAACTCAGAAAAGGCTTCCAAAAAAAGTTTCTTTCTTACCATTGCTTCATAATATTGAACTACATCCTGGTCTCTTCCAACTCTTACACAATTCTACCTTTTCCAATTCCACTCTTCATTCCAAAACGTTTATATTTACCATGAATCAGATTCTGACCCCTTCTCCCCAACTCTTTAATGACCTCTTAATGACCTGAAAATATTCATTTTCATACAGCCCCAACTTTTCAAGTATAAACCAAAACCCCTCCTAGAAATGCCAATATAGTGATTTCAATCCAACTTGAATTGGCCTTATCAAAATATGCAAAAGAAAACTAAATGTAATCATTTTCCACTTCCACGTGGTTACCAATGTGTCTCAATACAATCATTCCCCTCCAAAGATGTCACACCTGGAAAAGTTGAGCCTTCCTCTCCCCTTGTTGCATAGAATGGCTGTTGGGGGTTTTTCAGTCATACACAAACTCCTATCCACGACATAACCGTCAATGTCCTCCCATCCAACAAATCATTTAACAGGGGTTTACTAACAGTTTCAGAGGGTGAGTCCATGCCCATGCTGGAATTTGTAAAGCTTCTCTCCATATCTGTTGATACAATTAAGTGATTTTTTTTATCTGAGTACAGTTATTTAATTTATTGCCTTGCATTGGTTGAATGGCCCTTGCATCTTCAGAATAAAGCCAACTTGGTCATAGTGAATAATCTTTATGATGTTTGTCTGTATTCAGTTTGCAAGTTTATTATGAGGAGTTTTTGTTTCTATGTTCATCAGGCTATAGGCCTGTAGAGTTCTTTTCTGTTGAGTCTTTACCTGATTTTGGTATTAGATTAATACTGGCTTCATAAAAAGAGTTTGGTAGTGCTTCTTCTATTTCTTTGAATAATGTAAGAAAGATTACCTATCTTTGAAAGGCTGGTAGAATAATGGTGTGAATTCTTCTGGGCCTGGGCTTTTTTAGTTTGAAAGCTTTTTGTAAAATCAATTTTAATTTTTTCATATGAGTTTGTTAATCATTTTTAACTTTGATGATTTTTATGAATCTAGAAATTTATTTGTTCTTTTACATTTCTAATTTATGTGTTTGATTGGTTTTTGGTTTTTGAGACAGGGTTTCTCTATGTAGCCTGGAACTCACTCTGTAGACCAGGCTGGGGAGATCTGCCTGCCTCTATTTTCCGAGTGCTGGGATTAAAGATATGTGTCACCACCACCCAACAATTCAAATTTAATGTGGTATAGGATTTTTAAGGTATTTCTTTATATTGTTTTGAACTTTTGTGTGTCTGCTGTAGGGTTTTCCTGTTCATGTCTGAGACTGTTAGTTTAGGTAATTTCTTTCTTTCAGTCAGTGGGGCCATTATTCTTTGTGTTGTTTTCTTTGAATCTATTTCATTAATTTCTCTTCTGATTTTTATTTCTTGCTGCCCACTGGATTCGAGTTTGGTTTGTTCTTGTGTTTCCAAATTCTTGAGTTACATCATTAAGTCATTTATTTGTGCTCTGTCTCATTTTTTAATGTAACTACAAATTCCTCTTAGAACTGCTTTTAATGTGTCCCAGATATTTTGTTATGCTGTGTTTTCATTTTCATTTAGTCAGGATAGTTTTTAACAGAATTTCCTGGGTTTTCAAGTGACTTCTAACCTTTGGTACTGGGTTCCTTTTCCTACGAATGCTATTTCTCAGCACACACATGACAAGAAACACTAGAAAACTTCAGTTTCCTGACTCAACACAGGTACAAATGCTTACTGACCAATCTAGCAATGCATTAAGAGTTACAGCAGAAACAGGGCAAATCACTGTTTTGTTTTTTACCCAGACAGTTCTAGAAAATAAATATTTTTTAGGAGTTCTTCTTTTTTATTTTACAAGATTATTTTTTAGGAGTTCTTCTTTTTTATTTTACAAGATTAAAATTTGAACAAGAACTAAATTTTAAAATGCCTTGTGATGTTTTATGTCTGAAAGAATGGTAGAAATAATCCAAAAATTTAAAATATAAACAAAATTACTGACTTTAAAGTTAAAAATCATAAGTAGTCTTATCTTTAAAGCTAAGTTATTACTTGAAAGCCGTTGGAGAATATTTAATTAAACTAAATGGTCTGCCTGCCATACTACCCATAGCTGCTAATTTTACCTCATTTACATTAAGATAAAGCAAATCACGAAAGTACAAGTAAAATCATAATAGCCATTTGTTAGTTAATTTCAGTTGATTGTCTACCAATATTATAGATGCATCCTTAATTATAAATGGGCATAGACGGACTCCCTGCCTAAAAGCCTCCTCCTAACTCAGCCCCTTAACTTTGGCTACTATCAGAAGCATGTTTCATCTTTAAAAGTTATCAAAATATTGATCTGAAACTCCCAGGTCTAATTGCCTGTTTCACAATGCCATTGTCTAGGGAACAAAGCATTGGCACCATTTGTCATTTCGGGACAATTATTCTCCTAACACTAAAGAAGATAAAGTTGCAGATCAATGACCTGTTGGGAATCCTGAGTGCTGAGTGATCACCTGTTCTGTCAACATTGTCTTCTCAGTAGCGGTGTAAAGTTAATTCATATGCTGTACTCATGTGATTGCAAGTGATAAGGGATTCATGATGTTAATCATAAATCAATTTTTGTGCTCACTATTCTAAGACCCTCTGTGAAAGGGAAACATTATTTATAATCTATCATTAGTACCACGGATGTAGATAGATTGTTAGAACTTACTACATTAAAATATGATGTGTTAACCACTTTTCTCATTCTCTTTCTCCATCTGTGTGAAAAATATAAATGTATATACATATATATACACTATATGTTTGTGTGTATTATAATATATATGGAAGACGTTTTTTAAAAATAGGTTTATAATATCTTGGAAAGGTCAAATTACATTATACATTATTTGCAATAAGTATCAATACGTTTTTACAAAAGCCGTTTTTGCAAGACCTAGAGATGAGAACTAAACAATGCTACCTGAGACACCAAAAACAGCTCAAAAGTAGCGAGTGGCCAATTGCCCAGGTCATCCAACTGAGATAACAATGGTATCATGGTTTGGACAAGATACACAAGAGCACAGAACCAAATGTCTAGAGTTATTTGATCAAGTCTTGGTCTGTGTTGTCTCCTCAGGCAACAAGGAGAGACTGGCGGGGGCTATTTGCTTTGTTCTTGTTGTTGTTGTGTGTACTGGATTTAACTGTTCTGGGCTCTTAGCACTTTCGCCTCAGAGGTCTGCGTTACAAGGGCATTACCACAAAGTAACTCGCTGAATACAGTGTGAGTTGAAGCTCAGCCGCTTTCCTTCACCGTCTGAGAATTTTCTAATTGGGATGCTATTTCCTGTCCGTGTCCCCAGTCTCATAATTCCAACTCTGGCAATTGTTAATGTGGGCATACCTCTTTAAAATGACGGTAAGGATGAACGTTTGACCAAAGTTTAGTGGACTTAAAAAGAATCCCTAAACAAATAATTTCTCTGGCTAATTATTTTTATTTTAAGTTGAGGGATAACATGTTAGGTATGGGTTTGGCTGTTTATTTTATAGATATATGAACTAAAAACCAACTAGGAGTTTATGTCTCTTCCATGTGAAAAATGACTATTTCTATCACAATTCTGTGGGAATTCTGTGATGTCATCACGCACATAGGCGCTCTCCAGATCATCGCTATGCCACCCTAGAGCCTCCCTGCAAAGTACAAGATGCCCACTCCAATTTCAGTTTCTCCATCTGCACTCCAGGTAATAGGGTGAATGTCACTGTGAAGGTACGGTGCTCCATTCTGTCAGAAGACATTTCAGTAGACCTCCAGGACAGAATTGTCACTGTCCAGAACTTAATCACATGTCAGGTCTCCATATAGCTACAGGTGGGCTATAAACTGCAGATTTTACCTGTGGCAATATTCACAGCTAAACACTAGGGTCCTGGTAACAGGGGCTGGATATTGAAAGGTCATGTTCACTGTGGCACTAAACCTTTTCCTTTAATCAGAGGGGGAAAAAATCTTGATAGAAAATCAAAAAGGAATGGAACACAGGCAAGGACTGTGAAGCTCACATTGCTTTCTTAAACAACAAAGTAAAACTTTAATGTTTGTTATTAAGTCGGCACATGATGATGAGGCAAGTCTGAGTCAGTCTGTTTCTTCTCCAAGCCACTGCTTGCTGCAAATCAAACCTGAGATTGACAGCTACTTATGAATAGAGACTGGACCTTGTTGACTTGAACTCTAAGAGAGTATCCATTATAAATGCAAAGGACACACACTATTTAAAAGAATAAAGGGAATGCAATCATGACTTGAGAGCCAAATAAAGGCAAGTAAAAATGAGATAAAAATACAAGGGTATCGGCAACCCACAGATACAAATTAGTACCAAGGAATGCCATGCAATCCATCTAAACTCTTCATGACTCTTCAGAGGAAGCAAAAAACTCACCTCAGACAGCAATAAATCATAAAATGGTTACAATGGGTCTAAGGTTAGTGCACTGTGCCCCCGTCCTCCTACCTGCCTTCATCAGGACAAGAGTGCTGACTGACTCCCCTTCTTCTCAGCTCTCTCACATAGGACCATTTATCAGTCCTCCAGAGTTTCACTTTCTGGTTCCCGCATCTGTCCCAATTGTTCTACCACATTATTATCATCCCTGCTAGAGGGGCCATTGCACCTCCCTTGGTTATCTCTCTTGGGCGGGGTTTTAAAAGCGTGTTAACTGCACACATTTCCTGCAGCTTTACTTCTCCCAACGTATTTTCCATGTAGCCGTCATAGTAATCTTTCTGAAACGCATGCCCTATAATGACAGTGCCCTAATTAAAACCATTCAGTGAGTTCATTTCCCTTCCAACCAAGGTTAAATTCCTCATGGTGCACAGGAAGCCCTGTGCAGCTTTGGCCTTTTCTATGCTCCTTCCTGTCCCCTCCCTTTGATCCACTCATTGCTAACTGCTTAATGTCTTTTGAATACATAATGTTCTCTCTGTAAAGTGGCGATTTTCCTCATTTGAAATGATGATCTTTCTCTTTCTAGCTCTCCTGATCTCTTGCTGTATCTGGCAGCACTTACCCTCTTGTATCCATTAGACATTTCCTCTTTGAGTCTCATCCAATCCAGATATGCAGAGAGGTGCTCCAGGTCTCTACGCCCACAGGATCCTGTGCTTTGGATATTGTAGACACAGTGGGCCTAGTTCTACCTACTTTGGTCACAGTTGGCTGTTACTTCTCTAGGAGTGTCAGTTAGTGTATATACAGTAATGTCTGTTCTCTGCCTTGTTCATTATACCTACCCTAAATATAGTATAAAATTGTATGCACTGTACAAATGTCAAGGAATCGCCTTCAATAGATATAATGGAGGCACTAAAATACCAGGAACAAACAAAAAAAAAAAAGAAATGATCTGTGTAATTACAGTGGCAAGCTTTATATTAATCTTTACTTAGTTTTCTCATAAGTGTTTTGCTGAGAACTGAGAGCCTCCGATCACTAACCATAAGCCTCAGTGCTCACATACCAGCCTTGGATCTTCCTGTCTTGTCTGGACCCACAGGCATGTACTATATTCAGGTTTTCTGGAGCCTGCAGAGCAGAACCAAAGCCCTCACTCTCTGCCTTGTATTTATGTACGAAAGGCCGATCCCTGGAAAGCACCATCCGCGCAACCTGAGTTCTTACTGAACCCTCTAACCACCAGTCTCCAGAGCGCAAACCAGCCTTCTCAATATGTGGATTTCTATGATCTGTACGTCTTCCTTCAGAAGGGCCCTTTTAGTTTTTCACATTTGTTCCTTCTTTCCTGGGAAATAAAGGAGAAAATGCGCCAGAGGATGATCAATGAAGTTCATCAGGATACATGATCATATCTAGCCAATAAAAACGACTCTTATGGTAACTGTATTTAATATCCTCTTGCTCTATTGTGCATTTCCCCCTCAATCACTATCTTATTTAGATATGATAACCTCACTCATGTGATGCTCTAGCCGCTTTTGTCTGTCCCTTGGCTGTCTGTCAAAGCTGTCTTTCAAACATGAAACCCTTTTCTCCTTCCACAAAGATGGTTTCAATAGCCTAAGCATTAATTCTTGGGTTAAACGTTTCTGCTATTTATCATGTAAGAGCTAACTATTCTTACCCATCCTGCCATGGAAAGAGCTCTAGAAAATTGAAGGTGAAAATAAGCCTGCAGAAATAAGCACAGGTATTTTAAGTGTGCAACTCAAGCTAAGAGCAATAGATGTTTTTATAACCAAGATAAATGCCAAATATTATACAATATACATCAATCAAACTGTCAGATCACCCCCATGAAGATATATAATATTTGATTTACAGGTTAAAATAAGCTGTATTTAATAAAACAGATAACCCTCAAAATCATCCCAGTCAATGGCAAAAGGCAGTTACAAAGTACCATATATTTAATGATCTCATTTATATTCTGTATATAAAATGAGTCATATCCATACATAAAGAAATAAATTACTAACTGTGTAGGGACAAATATGTGGACAGGAAGTAATTTCTAAATGGTATAATTCTTGTATTCTAAAATTAGATAAATGATGGCTGCATAATTCTGAAAATATACTAAAGTAATTGAACTGTTCACCAAAGATATATAAATTATATCTCCATAAAAACCATTAGAACTTAGAACATTCGAATTGAAAAGATCAACTGATACTGAACTGTATAATAAACATTTCCAATAGTAGACAAAAACAAGGAAAAACAGAATGTCAAAGTTTTCTGTTGTGAGAAAAGTAGACCTGTTCTATAATAATAATAATAAATCTTATTCTCACCAGCAAATTCCAAAATAAAATTAGGCAATGGAATCTTAGTGCTGGGGTGGGTACTATTTGGAATTCAGCAATAAAATACTATCATAGACATCATCACAGCCTTAAACTGACGGAATACTCATTTTCGAGAAAGAAAATTGGATTGTTTTTTACATGAAGAGCAAAGGGAATGAACTCCACTCCAGCTGTCACCCAGGAAAAGTCAAGTTCAGAAGAAACAAGAACATCCAGACATCTGTGCACATATAAAGGCTTGGGTAGTTTGACACTAATTCACTTTCTAGGATGACAACGTCTTCAGCGGAAGGCACGGAAGATTTGAGATATATTTTGCCTCATTCATGGCTATAAACACTTTATTTTCTGTTTTTCTTTAGAACTAGGATATAGGACACAATTCTGGCCACTGGGCATCCTGAAGAGGTGTGTTCCTTCTTACGTTTTCCTGTAACAGAAACACAGTGCCCCCGACCAGAAGATAAAAGCTACATATTAGGAGAAAGAGAACTGATCAAAATGACAAGAAATGCATGTAAAAAGAGATAACAATAACAAACATTATGATATGGTGTGGGAAGTCCTTCTGTACATTTGTTGCTTTTATTTTATTTTATTTATTTATTTATTATTTTTTGTGGTTTTTCGAGACAGGGTTTCTCTGTGGTTTTGGAGCCTGTCCTGGAACTAGCTCTTGTAGACCAGGCTGGTCTCTAACTCACAGAGATCCGCCTGCCTCCCGAGTGCTGGGATTAAAGGCGTGCACCACCACCGCCCGGCTTTGTTGCTTTTATTTTATTGGTTAATGAATAAAGCTGCTTTGGTCTACAAAAGGGCAGAATAGAGTAAGGTGGGAATTCTAAGCAAATAGAGGAGGAAGGAAGGTGGAGTCAGAGAGATGCCATGTAGCCACCAAAGGTAACAGACACCTAGTAACCTTACCGGTAAGCCATGAGCCTCGTGATAAAATATAAAAAAAATAGAATCCGGGCGGTGGTGGCGCACGCCTGTAATCCCAGCACTTGGGAGGCAGAGACAGGTGGATCTCTGTGAGTTCAAGGCCAGCCTGGTCTACCAAGGGAGTTCCAGGACAGGCTCCAAAGCTACAGAGAAACCCTGTCTCGAAAAAACAAAAAAAATAAAAAATAAAAAAAATAGAAATGGGTTAATTTAAGATGATCTAAGAGTCAGTTAATAAGAATCCTGAGCTAATAGGTCAAGCAGTGTTGTAATTAATACAGTTTCTGTTTGATTGTTTTGGGTTGGGCAGCCTGGAAATAATTGAGTAGACCCCTATTACAATGACAGTAATTGAACGTTCAGGCAACACAAGGGAAGCTAGAATTAACTTCGGGTCTATTTGACCTAATTGTATGGAAAGACATATTTGGTAAATTTAAATAACTAGAAATATTCCTATTGCATGGTCTAGACACAATAAAAATATGCATGCTAATTTTATTTTAACTGTGAAATATTAGTTTTCAATATTTTTTTTAAAAAACCATGAAGTGTCTCTAACATTTGAAAGTTTCATATTATATACAAGCTGCATTTAATGTTCAGAGGCTAAAGTTTTTTGGGTTTTATTTGTTTGGGTTTTGTTTTGTTTTGTTTTTAAAGGACAAGAAAGTCAAATATTCAAGAGGGAGCAAACTTTACTTTTCTCCATTTTTCACTGCAAGAAAGCTCATAGATACAACCCACAGATGAACATTACCATATAACTTGATAGGAAGCAAAGAATGGGAGGAAAATGACGTAAGCAAAAATTTGTAGACTGGGAAGAAAATGAAAATTTCTACAAGTAAGGAAATTCACATTTTCTAAGATAGGAATATCAAGAAAACAAATTACAGTTCTGAAGAAGGCAAAATCAGCCACAGCAACCGACAGTAATCACTGAGAGCAAAGGGAGAGCCGCGGTATTGATGCTCATCGCAAAGGGACGTTTTCACTGACGGGTCACGACATTTTCACTTTCTTCGTTTTCTTGGAAAACAGACATTTTATCACATTCCAGACATAAACCAATGAAATACTCATTTTGGAGGAGGAGAACCAGATTCTTTTCTGAATGAACAGCTGTGAGACCGAAGCCCACTTGAGTTGCCACTCCGGGTGCCAGATTCAGGCGGCATGGAGGAGATCACACATGGAGAGTCTGCTTTCCAGCCGGGGTTGGTCATTGCCCAGACTGCCTCCTAAAGCTCTCCCTGAAGCTCATGCATTTCACTGAATGGGCTTTGTTTTAGCTGTCTTTTCCTGTTTTCATAATATTTCCATATTTTAAAAATGCACGCAGTAATTCAGAGAGGCATCTTTGAACATGTTTTATGCTAAGTGTCCTTGAATTAATCATTTCATATCGTAGCTTTTGTTTGAAAAGGGCTTTTGCATCCCTTAAGTCTTTTCTGTCTGCACACGTTTGAAGTTCAGTCCTGATTTTTAATGCATTTTGTTGTACAAGAAAGAGAAAAGAGCACAACAGAAATGTGAAGGCTTCAAGATGCATCACAGGTCTGATATAGAAATATAAAACACAGGGATTAAAAACAACGATGAAAAGGAAAAGCATCTGGGCCTTTAGAAAGATAAACACATATGTATATATTCTTCTATAAGAACAACCATTGAAAATAAAAGGAGCCTGGCGTAGTGACTTCCTTTTGTCATCTTAGAATTCCAAAGTAAAGACAAATTAAGAAAAACACTGATAAAATAAGGTGATTAAACAATATGCTAAAGATAAGCATAATTTATAAATCAATCCAGTGAGTCATAAAACAAAATGTCAGTAGGAGTATTAAAACATATATTAAGTCTAACATTAAAACAAAAGCTGTTAAGGATCTTCTGTTTACTCTCCTAGAACTGAGATTCTCACTTACATGTTAACATCATACTACTACAACAATCCACCCTCCCTGTTTGGGCTGGAACTGTGAAGCTTCAGAGATAACAAAGAAACAGATGTATAAAACAAAAATTAAAAAAAAAAAGCTGATACTATTTTAAAGGCCGCGGTGGTAGGGAGGACTGAGTCTGGACATGAGGAGCCAAAAACTACAGAAAAAATTTTTACACTGGTGTGCAGGACAGGTTTGAGTAGATTTCAAGAAAAAGATACTAATTTGAGTTTAGGAATTACTGACCATGTTAAACACAATTCCACATAGTTTCTCCAGTGTGCATCCTATACCCATTAATAGCATTCATTCCATAAGCATAATCTCTTTTTTAAAAAAAAAATAATTTATTTTTTTATTTATTTTATGTGCATTGGTTTTTGCCTGCATGTATGTGAATGGGAAGTCAGATCTTGGAATTACAGACAGTTGTGAGCTGCCCTGTGGGTGCTGGGAATTGAACTCAGGTCCTTTGGAAAAGCAGTCAGTGTTGTTAATCCCTTAACCATCTCTCCGGCCCCCATATGCACAATCTTATTCTTGACTATGACAAAGATAAATTTTCTTTGTTGCATTATTCCATAAACTATATTTAGAGTGTGTTCATTGTTTCTGTTAATAAACAGAACTGCAGGGCTAGAGAGATGGCTCAGAGGTTAAGAACACTGGTTGCTCTCCCAGAGGTCATGAGTTCGATTCCTAGCAACCACATGGTGGCTCATCTGGCATGGGGATGTAAATTCAGCAGGAACATTATAGACATAATAAATAAATCTTAAAAAAAATAAACAGAACTGCGAAACTCTAAGGAACTTGGGAGAGGTTTGGAACGACTTAGCATTAGTAGGGGACTAGACAACATCCTGTTCTCCAAGAGTCTTGTCACCGCTGCTGCAACAATTTCTTGATTTTGTGGCCCAAGAGTAAAACCGAGCTCTCTGACAATTAATTCTCTTGACAGTTTTATGCTGAAAAAGGAAGATCGTAACGATGAAGACTAATATAAATGTTGACATTTAACAAAATGCTGGAAAAGAAAATTTTATTAGACTACAGTGGCTACTTACCAATTGATTTCTTAATAACCCAAAAGAATAAATGGACCTAGCAAAAGTCTCTAAATTATTCTTCGAGAATAGCTTCTATGGATGGATTTTGCTTTCAGAGATGATAAAATTGCCCAGGCACTACCCTTGACTCCCCATGGATCATGAAAAACCATGAATTCAAGTTTCTCAAGCCCTTTATCCTCGGGTCAGAGGAGACTGGATGCTCTCATGAGTCACTCCCAGTTCATTGTAGAGTTTCAAATCCACTCAGTATACCAAGAGTGGTGAGCTCCCATCAGGAGCACAAATATACCCACAGAGCTTGCAATTTAAATACTAGTCATTCAAAGATGCTACATCCAATTAAACATACTCTTTTCACACTTAGGACATAAGCTTAATTGTCCGCAACTGCATTTTACTTTTGCGTTTATAAATGTAAGAGTTTCAGAAGGAGTCCTCGAATGTGTCCATGTATACAATTTTCTTTGCATTAGGTACAATCATCAATGCTACAATAAGCGGTCCATTTCCGGAGTTCTTCTGAACAGACATGCTAATAAATTCAGAGCCCGCCTACCTTGACCTGGAACAGCATGTGAAATTAAAATGACTGCTAAGTTGCAATAACGTTTTATGAAGATAGCATGATAAGAAACTCAAGGCAGATGCTGGCTTAGAAGCCGACTCCATTTGCTCCGGCCAGCCCCATTTGAAGGCACCCCTCGCTCCGCAGAGACAATAGATGTTAGGGAGGAACAAAGAGCCTTTGCAAATATTGGCTGACCCTGAGCACTGTGTAATTCCCTTGTTCAACGCTGAGCCTGTTACAGCCTTGTCAAGTTGTAAAATCAAAGGGTCCTCCTCCTGCCCTCGCTCTGAATTTAAGTTTTTATGCTCTTTTCTCACACCGAACAGTGTGTGACTGTTTCTCTGCGGTGTGTCCCTTTTTAGTTTGCCATCTCCCGTATTTATTTAAGGCACTGTGCCACGGGTAAGAGGAAAAATGCCTCTGCTGCAGTTTTCATGCTTTCTGAAAGACTTTTTAAATTTCATGTTCATATTTTTGAGGTGGTACTGGTGTTGAACTGGGATTTCTGCGTGCTGGGCATGCACTCTAAGGAGCTGTGTTTCTAGTCCACCTTCTGAACCACTAAGACTGGCATTTTATTATTAGCCCTTATTTCCTTAGCATAGCATATGGAAAGGAAGACCTTGGCACTTAACATATTACTTTTATCTGTTTGATTTTTGTTTTGTTTCATTCTGTTGGTAAAACAGGAGTTCATCCTGTGCCCAGGCTGGCCTGGAACTCAAAATGTAGCCCAGGCAGGCCTGGAACTTTAAGTAGCCGCCTGACTCATGGGCCATCATGTGCCTCTTAAAATCCTTTCTTTAAGGAAGCCAATATAAATAATATAGAGTAACCTTTCGGGAGGTCAAATGTTATGGCGTTATCACAAATCTTTCTAACAGTTCATATCATTTTCACATAGTTTTGTTTCTGCAGGATGGACCTACGGTTTAAAAAAACCTATTCTTTCCATCTCGAGATTGGTATTAATTTAGGGTTTCTGATGCTTCAGAATCCGTGCTGAGGATGTCTTGAGTTATTCACGACACAACTTCTAACAAAGTGTGAGCCTGACTTGAATAATAAATACTGCAGCCCCTTAATAAGGCTCGTCTCCTGCTCGTGTTAAAGCCCGGCACTGTTTCTCTAATCCAGTGGAATTTTACCAAAGTCAAATTAAGACACATAAGAGCACATTCTCAAAGTGCATCTCCTAATCCGTAGGAAATGACTGTAATTGATTTACAGCCAGCCAGCTGCACTGAGAACACAGCAGCCCAGGGTGATTCTCCCGGTTGTGCTTGGGTGAGCCGGGGTGCACTACAGGCTACTCTGCAATCTTTTATTCACCACATCGTAAAGTACAAAGATAAAACGTGTGGTTGATGGGGAACTTGTAGCAGAAAAACTACTGGGAAACCATCTTGCTTAGGTAAACATTTACTTAAACACATTAATAAAAATGTCAGGAACATTGTAAAAGCACATAATCTATCGAAGTTACTAGGTGTTTCTAAATGCTTTTCCGCCCCTCCTTTCTGGGTTCTACCCAGGGTGGACTTTCTCTTTTCTGGGACACTCCAGCAGAAGCCATGTGCTGTGCCTAAAAATGGTAGTGTGCGCCTCCCTGGCTCAATCTTTTCATTTACATTTGCTTTGTTTCATTAGCCATGGGCAGTTATTAGCCTGATTATGAGGCTATGGCTTTAAACTGAGAAAGTGAAGTGGTCATTTGTAATGATTTCTCTCGAGTTATTTAAAAAAATTCATCAAATTATTTTTATCACTTGTGAAAATACTGAAAGTCTAGTAATTGGAATCTTTCACCCCTTACTAGGCAACTGAATAAGTGTGGCTATTAAAGGTGACAGAGACAGATGACAATGACCGCTCCCCCCTCCTTGACAGATTTGCCCACAACACATGTTCAGTACTATCAGGGCTTTTTGCAGAGAACAAAATCATCAGGTAGACAGGTTCACAAACAGTGTCTAGGACACACGCTGGCCTCCTGGTGTTAACAAGGAATGTCACGCTCACTTGTAAACATGGTCAGATAATGTGAGGATTCGTCACTTTAATTATTGGTTCTCAAGATCATGGTTGAAACACTCATGCTGCCAGTAGACCTGCTGGACTGGAAGGTGAGTTCACCTGCCTGGAGTTATTTGCTCTTGTGTCATGGAAAAGAAGAAAAATTATGAGCTCTGTAATGGTTCTGACAGTGACTCAACCATTTTTGTTTAAAAAAAAATAATTTGGTGGTTAAGGTTTGTTCTTGACTCTAAACTTTTTATGTAGAACTAAGAGGGAAATATTTGTTCAAAGGGTTACTAATAGCCACTTGCTTATTAATTTCTTCCTCTTCTGTTAATGCCAGTGCTGGGGGAGGTAGAGACAAGAGGGTTGCCGGGGCAACCTGCCAGACTAGACAAAAATTACAACACGAGCTTCTTCTTTAGGAAGAACCTCTGCCTCAAGAGAGCAAGGCAGAGGGTGACAGAAGGGAGCATATGCTATCCTCCTCTGGCCTTTCTGAGTGTATATGCATGTATGTCACCATACCTACCACCCTTATCTGTCATGCATGCACACACACACACACACACACACATACTCATGGGCAAGATGGAGTGGGGAAAGGAAAGAGAGAGTGAATAGTTCAGAAACCTAATTTTAAGAAATCTATACAATTCACAAGCCTTAAACTGCCACTAATCATTCATAAAACAGCACATAAAATGCCCATATGGTTAATACACGTATGCCTACATTTTATTTTTAACATATCATTGTATGTTATAGTGTATGTGCACATGTCATTGGAATGGGTCTTAAGCAACTCATTGTGGAATATTATTGTTTACTTGCAAAGAACATCAAGAAAAGTAAACTGGATGAGAAGATGCGCACCTGTGTGATTCAGTCTCCTTCTTCTCCCCTGATCTGCCTCAGAGCGCTCACTGGTTATAACAGCCAGTGTTAGAAAACACTATAGAACAGCATTTCAAACAACAGTTGGTCAGAACAACGGAAAATCATGTACAACTCAGGCATCATAATTTTCTGCTATTATGTACGTCACTATATTACCACAGTTCTCAACCTGTGAGCTGTGATCCCTTTAGTGTTTCCATACCAGATATTCTGCATATCAGACATTTACCCTGCAATTCCTAACAGCAGCAAAATTACAGTTACAATGTAGCAACAAAATCATTTTATTGTTGGAGGTCATCACAACGTGAGGAACTGTATTAAAGGTTCACATCATTAGGAAGGTTGAGAACCACTGCAATATCAGTTAGGTTTTTGCCAACTAGACATAAGTTACAGCCATTTGGTAGAAGGAATTCAGTTGAGAAAATGCCTCCATTGGACTGATGTGTAAGCGAGCCTGTGGACCATTTTTTTTTTTTGTTTTTCGAGACAGGGTTTCTCTGTGGCTTTGGAGCCTATCCTGGAACTAGCTCTGTAGACCAGGCTGGTCTCAAACTCCCAGAGATCCGCCTGCCTCTGCCTCCCGAGTGCTGGGATTAAAGGCGTGCGCCACCATCGCCCAGCCATTTTCTTCATTAATATTGACACAGGAAGGCCCAGCACATTACAGATGGTACCATCTCTACACAGGCTAAGAAAGCAGACTGAGAAAACCATGGGGGTAGACAGTCAGTAAGCAGTATTACTCCGAGGCCTCTGCTTCAATTCCGGCCTCCAAGTTTCTGTTTTGAGTTCCTATTTCAGCTTCTCTCAGTGGACTGTGCCCGGAGATAAGTAAGCCAAGTAAACTCTTTGCTCTCTAAGTGGCTTCTGTCTGTGTTTTGTCACAGCAAAGGAAAGCAATCATCCCCAAGACTGAGCAGGGTGACACTCTCTCCTGCAAGAGAGGTTAGGGATGGAAATGGTTTGATCAGCTAGGGTCTCCTCCAGGAGCCAGGTGTGATAGACACTGAAAGCTGCAGATACCATAGCCAGTGCTTCTGTGACCAGGGAAACAACGTGGGCAGCGCAGGCAGCAAGAGAAAGCAGGTTCCTGTTCACTCTTATCCCTAAGCCTGGCTGAGCAGTCCCACAACTTTGCTGGGCATGAGAAAATGCAGGCAGGCACCATGGAAGGGCTCCAGAGTATGGAAGGGGAACGGTTCAAGGAGAAGGGGTAAGGACTCTCTCAAGAACTAAGATGGTGCTTCCCGTCCATGCTACCATAGCCAACAAAGATCTGTGGACCTGTGGATTGATACTAACTAACAGAATCTTTTATTTGTTAGCCATTGCTCACTTCCGACTTTAGTATTTCCTTAGTTATGGCTTTCCTTCATCACCTGACATTTGCTCAAAACAGGTGGCAATAAGGTTTCAAAGTGCTTCACCAAGATTATATCCTCTGTCCCATTATTCAGTATGACGTGGTAGCTTGGGGATTTGCATCATTGTCCTGCCCATCCTCTATATAAAGGCTTTGTTACCTATGGGTAGCATAACACTAACCCTTGAGTGTTTTCTAGATTTGAAGATTTCACTTAAGTTCCATGCAAATGTACCTGAAGAAGTAAATATTGGGAAATCATTTTCCAGGTGTTGGTACAGAATTCTTGGGAGGTTTATGCTTGAGTAAGCCACAAGATATGGCCTGTTGGAAGAGGAGTACCCAAATCCTTAGTCCTGTAGCTCCATATTTAATGTCATGGAGTTTAAATGGCTCTGTCCTTCCTGATTTACTGCCTACAATCAATCTCTCTCTCTCTCTCTCTCTCTCTCTCTCTCTCTCTCTGGCTGGGTTCCAAGCCTATACCCTATAGCTCAGACACATCCAACATCCTGGGGGCTTCTTCAGTGTGATCCAGGTTTCACCTCATAGCTTCACACAATAACCTTCCAGGACTTCCACACTGGGTCAGCAGCATCCCTTAACCATGGAATAAGATTCCATAATCACTTTACTTCTGTGTCATTCATAACTCTAAAGCCAGAACCACATGGCCAATGCTGCCTGCTGACTTTTGCTGCTAGCACGGAGGGGAGCCTGGCCCCCTTCTTGAACTACATTTGCATGAGCTATGAACTGTGATTGCTTTTAGGAACAGAAAATTCTTTGGGCCTTTTCCCTTCACAAGTTTGTGGGATTCGCTGGGTGGTGTCTTGGATGGAGGGACCCACTCTCTTTATCCCATCTCACATCAGGCCTCTTCTTATCTCTTCCAGCAAAAGCCTTGGCTCCAACTAAACATTTTCCGGTGCTCTTTTCCTCCTCAAATGGTAAATTTGGCATTTCTTTTTGTTCTACTTGCACATTTTCATTGCAGACCTGAGTACAAGTGATTATTAATGACCACGAGACAGAGTCAATATTAGACTGTCTTGAAATCTCCTGTGCCAATGAAATTAGTCAAAAACATTTTGATTTGGTCTTAGGCAGATTCTTAGGATAAGGACAAAAAAGCAGCTGTTTGGGTTCAGGCTTCACCCCAGTCCCTGGCATCCAGATATCCAAAGAGTCTGGAATGTTCTGGTGGAAGTTCCATCCCAAGCCCCCTCCCCTGGGAGTTGCCTCAATCCACACTCCAGCCCTGAAAAAACCTGCCAAATGCTGACCCCTCCCCAGAGATGCTCAAGACCACTCCCACAGGGTATTTAAACTGCCCCCACCACCCAGAGACTAAGCACATGGTTTTCCAGTCTTCCTTCCCCAGCTCCTCCCTGGGGGGCTGGAAAGCCATCCTGGAGCATTGGTATCCATTAAACCTGGGCTCTTTCTAATTCGATTTGATTTGGTCTGATCTGGATTATTTATTGCGTTGGCGGAGAGGTTTATGAGAGTGCAGAAACTTTTCAGCAGCCTCATTATTTGCCAAAATATCACAGGAATGGACTCTAGCCAAGCTGCTAAGTATTTGCCTTGGAAACTCTCAAGCTAGGCCCTCGTAGGCCACATTGCTCTCAGCACTATTATCTTCCAAAGTCCTACTAGATGGCCATCCAGCTCTACATACAGTATTCAACTGTTTTCCTAGTCTAAACTCCCAGTCTTCCACATTCCTCTGAAAACCAGCAGGGTCAGGTCTGACTCATCAGCGGTCCATTTTCTGGTAATTGCTATAAATATAATGGCATTTCAATGGCAGGCAGAGAATCATAGAAGGCTCATTTTATGGTCTCTAGTGCTACTTTTACATCTGGTGCCTTTTTACATTTGAAAATAAGGCGTTGTTTTAAGGAAATGATAGTAAAGGGATTTCAGTTACAAATAGAGTTATTTTAAATCATTGTTTAAATTACAATCTCAAACTGTAACCCATCTTTCTGCTTTCTTTGGAGGTAAGCATAATTCAAGACTCATTGAGCTGATGGAATTAACACACCAGGAGAACTTCGGCCATGGTATAGAAATACCAGTGATGGATTCAGTCGAACTGAGCTCAAGCCCAAATGCTACCTGACGTCTTGTCCTTATAAAACTGGATTTTAAGGTTGTGCCTTCAACTGAGATTATAATTAGGGACAACATTTCTCCTAAAATGTTGAAATAACAGTCATTTTTGCTAAGATGAATACCTATCAAATCTAAATGCCAATATTAAGAAGAATATTCATTTTGTTCTTTACATGAGGCCTTACAAATACCTAAGATTCACAGTTAACAAATCCAAATTGTTATCATTTTCAAAATTATAAATCTAGCTGCCTACATAACTTTCCATTTTTACAGTGAATTTAAAGAAACATATCTAATTTTCAACCCTTGGCCTTAATATTAAAATATTAGCATAACAAAAGGTCTTTCATTTTGTCTGATTAAAAAAAGGACATTCTTGGTTCCATAAAATACAGTATAGCTTGTTTTTCTTTCTATTTCTCTTTCCCTCTCCCTGTTCTCTTCCTTTTTTCTCTTTTCTCTCTCCTGACCATGTACATACATATTGCATAAATATATACCTTATACATAATTAGAGACAGCAGTAATAATGACAATTGGGAGAAATGATAAATTTTCTATAAATATTATTTACATTCCTTTCCTTTCTTTAAAAATTAATTATTTTTAATTTTGTGAATGTGTTTGTGTCTGAATGTGGTTTTGTATATATGAGTGCAGTTCTCACTGAGGCCCCAGAGGCTTTGGTCCTGGCGCTGGAGTTACAGATGGTTGTAAAATCACTGACATGGGCCCTGGAAACCATACTCAGATCCCTACAAGAGCTGTAGAGTCTCATCACTGCTGATTCATCTCCAGCTCCTATATTTCTTTTCAAGTAAATGTTACCCCTAAACACTGGCTGTGTGCCTACATCCACCCTTATTTGTCCAATACATGAAATCGTTTCGATTTTATAATAATCAGAAGAAATGCACTGTATGAGAGAGCTTGCATGCTGGAGCCTGAGAGTTCTGAGCCCACTCCTTCCTGACTGGTGAGAGAGTTCAAACCTATTCTTGCTCCTCAAGGACAAACAACAGGATCTTTGGTCAAAGGTGCAGCTACTGAATGTCTTGCTACTCAAAAGCCAGACAACAGGATGTTTCACTTATGGCATTTAGAGGTGTAAGGAGGTAATTACCAGGTATTTTGAGAGGTAATTACACTTGCTTGTTCTTTGTATTGTGGAAGTCTTCTGTCCTTCCCCTTTGGTATGGGTATATAAGGACTGTGAGTAATAAACTCATGACTTTTTGTTACAGTATTCACTGGAAGCCCTCCTGACTCTATCTTCTATCTCTTGCCTCTTTCTTTCTTCAGTCCACAGACTCCTTCTCAGGAATATATGGACAAGTTGAGCCAGACCTGACATTCGCATTTATAATATTGCCTGGAATGCAGAGCTATAATTTTACCAGCATTCTCTCTGCAATTGTTTATAAAGCCCTTCAACACACTTCATCCATGTATTGTCTACATTTTATAAGCCAAAAAAACAATGGATTAAAGCCGACACACATTCTGATCAAGGTCATTGGTTAAAGGGCATTATGTACCATAAGATTTAATCAAACATAACTTAGGTCATTTTGTAATTTCTACTAAGATAAAAAGCTAAGTGGTTTATATGCCCTTAGGAAATTTCATAAATATTGCAGTTTCAACATCGTTTCTTTTCCTAGAAGAACCACCACACACAGCTCCTTGTAAAATAAACTATCATTTTAAAAACAAATCTCAACCTCCAAATTATAAAAAGGGTAATGATCATACACAAGCAATTAATAAAAATAATATGGTCTATTAGAATTAGAAAAACATTCAGCTTTGTGATATTAATCTAGTAAACACAAATCTAAGGAAAATATCAAAGAGGATATTTTCCACTTGGGAAAGATTTCGGATGAATCATAAAATCCTACATCAGACTAACCAAATTTAAATTGGTGGTACAGGCAAATTTCGGTGATTTAAAGAAAAGCAGAAAAAAATGCACTCCTCGTGGATCAGGAATCAATGTGTAAGAATTTATCAATGAAATGCATGTAGAAGAAACATTCTAGGGTCCCACAATACAAGAGTAGCATTATAATATAGCATTGCAGATGTAAAATAACACTGCAGGAGGATTGCATAGGCGTATGGTAAGGACCATGCTGTGGAAAACATGAGAATTAATTAAGTCACAGAGAAAAGAAGCAGAGAAGGAACATTGAAACCATATGAGTGATACTGTAATGAAGAGATGAGAGTGGTTGTCTAGGAGGCTGCTGAGTTACTTCCCGGATATTGACAAAGACTTGAGTGACTGACCAGTAAGGACAAAAGAACAACAGAGGATATGCGTTTGGAATGGGAGAAGCCAAAGACTGGAAGTCTTAGTTTGGATATTTTATAGTCTCCCTCTGATCTCCCCACCCCTTCCTCACACCTACCCTGCCATTCCCCATCCCCAACACCCAGGGTCTTGCCCTTTTCCCTGTTGGTTTGTCTAGATACCTGCCCTCATGCCTTCTGGTGTTTTTCCTCACCAAATCTTCTGGCACCTGTAAGCTGCAGTTCAAGGAGGCTGCTATGGCCTTCTCTGCCTACCCGTGTTCCTTTAACTCTGCTTCAGTTGATCTCAGTTTGAAAGCAATATGGTTCAATACCTAAATCTACCCCTGTTTGGACTAGACCAATTTCCGTCTAAGGTGCAACAATTTATGACTGTATGAATTTGCTACATTATTTTAACCTCTCTGAAATTCAGTTTCTTCATCTACAATATGGGATTCAGAAACTTTTATATCTTTAAGGATTCCCAAAAATGTCACAGAAATAATTTATGTGGCACTGATCTGATAATTATTAAATGGGTGTTAAATGTTGTCATAATTATATATATATATATATATATATATTATATAATGTCTGATTTGTATCACATTAATATATAATATTCATATTTCATAAGAAAATTTCAAAAGATCATATTAGGGTAAAGATTTTGGTAATAGGCAAACTCTGAGATTTTGGTGTCTAATTATCTTTTCCTGCTAGTGGCTAGATATCACTCAAGAAAGCCCTTATAGGAATCTGTTTGTATAAGAAAGTAGCAGTTTCTAGAACATGTGCCTTAGAGAAATCCATAGCGAAGAAAGTGAACTCCAACGCTTTTCACTGCTTCTGCCCAGAAGTGACATATGACCCTTCCACCCCTACATCATTAGCCAAACCAATTATTTGACTTTTCCTGCCAACAGGGTAAAGGAAGAGCAAAGGGTAGTGGTAAGTCAGGACACCTGAGTACATGGGTAAGGATTAAATGTCTTTCCTACAAAAAGATATTGACTATAAGAAAACTTGGTAGATTTTACTCAGAGCAAATGTTGATTTCATTAGTTTGCTTGTTATTTTTGAATTCTCTAATCTTTCAAAGACAATGCAAGTTACAAAATCTCTTCCATATTGATCTTGGATAGGTCTTCCAAGCTGCTATCATTAAAGAAGAGTGATCTAATTGAACTGTGAGACAGTCTCTCCGGGACCAAACTTTCACTGACTTGTGGGATAACTCCAAAATACAAGTCAATAAACAGGTCTCTGCTGGCTTCCATATTTGCAAACAGATGGATCAAATTCAGTGTTTTCTAAATTCCCATGTAGCTGGGAGTGTGCCGAAGTGTTTCTCCAGTTCTGTTTTGATTCCACCTTAAATCAAGGCGTTATACTTTGCCTCTGATTGCAACTTCATCAAACAATCATAATTTTTATCTGTAATCTTGGATTTATAAACCTAATTTAATGTCACTTTTCTCATGAAATTCTTGACAGTATAAAGACAAATATATTCACAGGACAAATCATGACTCTCTGTTAGCTTATTTCATTTTTAATGAATCAGTCCTCTGTGAATATGAATGTGACCAGTATAGGGTAGACTGTGTACATTTCAGACACTGATGCAACAGTTGGGATCTAAATGCATTAGTATTCAGAGTTCTGCCTGCCTATGCCTCCTGGGTTCTGTGACTAAAGGTATGTGCTACTGCGCCCAACCTGCAGTGGTACCCAGCAAAACACACATGAGACTTAGGTTCCTTAGGGTCAAACTGGATTTGAACTATGCCAGACACTCAGTATAGAACTACAGCATGTTTGAACAGTACAACTAAGTTGTGGGTCTTCTAGATAGGAGTGAAACTGTAATGCTTTGGCTGGAAGAAAAGCATTCTGTGGAAACCTTGATCCCGTTACTGAAATCCATCTTCAGAGGTTCAAAGCGGGGCAAAGTGCTACGTGAAATCCATTGTAACAGCTATGAGCAATGCCAGCTACCTCCATTTATTTTTTGTCTAAGGAATGGTTTCTCCATTCAAATTACGCTGCATTTTGATTGGCTGTGGTTTTCTGTAATGGTCTTTGACTGCTGCAAAGAGAAGTTTCCTTAATAAGAAGTGATATTACACGTAAGAGAGACACGGGCAACACCAGCAGAAATGCCAAAGTGGGTGGAAAATCCAAGAGGCCTCAACCCTTCCCAAAGATCTACAGGCCACTAAAAATGCTGACAATAGGAGAAGTAATCTGCCCTGGGGAAGAGCCCATCAATTGGCTATCCCATACCCATAAAGAAGAACAATCATCAAAGCAAGCGGTGACGAGTCTGTGACTAGCCCAGCTATACGAGAATCAAAGGTGGATCTGCAGATAATGACAATGTGGGAACTCCAAACAACAGGCTAACAACTATGGTTCTCAAGGAAGAGGGTGAATTTACAAGGAATCTAAACAATAACCCATGGAGGTACCAAGCACTGCTAACCTTGGAACTCAAATACATGCACACAAAGTCTCGTGATTAGGAACCTCTGTCTTTCCCCGCATTATCTGAAGAGATAATGGGCCTGCACAAATGGGCCCTGAATATAGGTATACCATACACAAATGATGGAAAGTACAATAGTTTTAATCACCTACTTTCAAACATACAGTATTAGTAATTTTTCTCCCCACTAGTGAAATAATAGCTAAAGGCAATATGCAAACCACCTTTAATAGAGAAAAGAAATGTCAAGTTGTCTATAGCCAAGGAGTACATAGAGAATCTGCTTGCTGCCATTTGCCAGATGAATGCCAAGCATTCATGTTTCGGTGTTTGTATCCTGTGGTTTGGAGAACCATTCTACAATCGCAGGTTAACGTTTACTCTAAAACATGTAGCACTGCCTTGTGGAGAGACCCTACACCTAGTGGCAGTCTCAGTGTTCTGTAAAAGTGAATTATACTTTTCCAGCCTAAAGAAATGAGGAAAAATGGGAACATCTGGATGTGGGCTTGACCTGAGCTCTGTATCAAGGGGCAGAAATAAGGGTATCAGTGGAAGGGTGCAGAATTAACACACCAGGAAAACTTAAATTAAGATTCCCTAAAGATGATAGTTCACTTTATGACATTATAACAAACTCTTATTTTCTCTGAACTTATGTAAAATTGGCATCTCTGATATATGTGTGTGTATAACATATATAATATATTAACATAATATATAATTAATATATAATATAAATGCATATGCTTATATTTTAGTATATATACTAAAATAGTAGTATATGTATAAATGCTAATTTTACATATATTTAGCATATATAGTATATATACATATATGTGTATATATAATATGTATATTCCAAAAAGCCAAATGTTCAGGAAAGGAGAAGAACAGGCAGTGATAAAGCATTGCCATGTTTTTTTGAGGCTCTGAACATTTCCTTTTTTAGCAGACTATTGTTAAC
This sequence comes from Microtus ochrogaster, assembly GCF_000317375.1. Classification (NCBI taxonomy): domain Eukaryota; kingdom Metazoa; phylum Chordata; class Mammalia; order Rodentia; family Cricetidae; genus Microtus; species Microtus ochrogaster. The sequence goes on from NC_022020.1 coordinate 42,381,191, forward strand.
TCTTCTTCCTAATGTGTTGCTCTGGTGACTGACTTTCCAGGTTTCATGTGTTTACTGAATCCCCCAGGCGCAAGATTACAAACTCTGTTAACCTCTTCTCGAAACTTCAACTCACCTTCTGACAGACCGAGGACAGTCATCAGAATCTCATTAATGTTTCCTCACAGGGAAAGGCAGGAGGACCCGCTGATATCAGGTCAGCAGAGCTGCTCCTCTGGTTTGAAAAGAAAAGAGAAAACAAGACAATCTCTATTTCTGCTCTACAAAGTAATTCGTCCTTGTTAATTAGCCCAAAGTATGTCCAATTTAATATCTTAAAGATGTGTTGGCAATTGAATCCTTTTAATGGCACAGACTACAAACAAACCATTTCCAATTTAGTAAACAAGCATCCACAGGAAACGGGTTTTATCTAATCAAATAAGCCTCACATTACCTAACGCCCAAAAGGCACAGCTCGACCAGCTCATTATTAACAACGTTAATGTATCAAAGGACTTGTTAGGCTGCTGCTCAAATGTTGCTTTCTTTGGCTCCAGCTTCCATTTCTTTTTCTGATGCCTGCTTTCACTGCTTACTGGCCGGTGCCACAGAAGTGATACTCTTCACCATACTGCCTTTGTTCTCAGGTCTACCCGCCCACGGTGCCAGGGATGATGTGAAAACCAAAGGAGGGTGCAGCAGAAGCATCTTATGAGAATTGGTTGAGAAGTATCTTCATTTGTGCTGCTACCACAGACTGGGACTGACGAGAAAATACACCAAGAACAGAACTGTGTTGTCTTGCAGTTCTGTAATTTGGGAAGTCCAAAATGAAAACGTCGGCAGGTTTGGTTGTGTGAGGCCGGTACTACCTACTACATGGCACAAAACGGAAGGACTTAAGAGAGGACATCCCCTAGCCATGTTCTTTCTAATCCAGTGGTTCTCAACCTTCCTAATGTGGAGGCCCTTTAATAAAGTTCCTCACGTTGTGGTGACCCCCAACCATCATTTTCGTTGCTACTTCATAACCATAATTTTGCTAGTGTTGTTCATAACATAAATATCTGCGTTTTCTTATGGTCTTAGACAACCCCGTGGAAGTGTTGTTCAACCCCAAAGAGGTCACAACCCACAGGCTGAGAATTGCGGATCCAATTCCATTCACAGGCTTTTTCTGTCACGTTCACTACTTTAAAAGCCCACCGTTAATACCATCCCCTGGGGGTTAAGTTTCAATTCCTGAAACTTACACTCACACAAACACTCACACAACCTCATACAGACACATATACACTCAGACACACTCACAAGCACACAAATGTTCACGCACTAACACACAGACTCACACATACTTTCATACACATTCATATGCATATACATACTTTCAAACTCACACACCTACACACAAACATCAAAGAACCAACTTAAGCTGGGCCACCAGAAACTCCTATGCTTTATAAGAAAACAAGCCCATTTTAATTGGACAGTGGAAGGGGCTTTTAAAGGTCAAATATATTTAACTTCCTTCTCTGTTGCAGGAAGGGCCTCTGGTTCGTTTCCCCAACTGCCCAGACTCCAGAAATAATCACACGGAAACTATACTATTTGCAATACTGTTTGGTCAACAGCCTAAGCATATTTCTGGCTAACTCTTACATCTTAATTTAACCCATCCCCAATAATCTGTGCAACACCACAGGGTCGTGGCCTACCAGCAGAGTTTCAGCATGTCAGTCTCTGGCGGAGGCTCCATGGCTTCTCTCTCGACTTCGCCTCCTTTCTCCCAGCATTCAGTTTAGTTATTCCTGCCTAGATCTATTCTATCCTATCAGGCCAAGCCAGTTTCTTTATTCATTAACCAATAAAAGTAACATATATACAAAAGGACTTCCTACATCACTTCTCCACCAATATAAAAAAACTTTTTTTTTGGAAGAAAAGGCAGGAAAAGAAGGAAAGAAGAAGAAGTTGAACCAAATTCAGTGTGTAGTGTGTGTGTGTGTGTGTGTGTGTGTGTGTGTGTGTGTGTTGGCTTTCTTCATTTCTTCTAATAATCAGAACAAAGATTAAAACCTTTCTATTATGATATGATTTCTTATCATTCCCAATACTTGGGGGATGTTTTTGGCTCTGATTTTTGTTTTGTTGATTTCTTTTCAGGACAATGACTCTGGAATCCTTTGGGCTCTTGGTTGCCTTGCTCGGGTCATGAACTGCACAGACTCCCATTTGGTCAGCAGGCTGGACAGGAGCCACTCCGACTCCTGGATTTCCCACTGCTAACACACAGTTCAGCCCACTGGCTCTCCTGGCTACATTCTTTCAGAGGGACATCATTTGTCTCTGAGATTTTTCCTGTTCTCCTGGTTTTCTGCACTGTGACCTTCATTTGTTGCTCCCCCACCCTCATTTCCCCCCTGAATCCACACTCAGGAAAAAAATGACAATCGATTCTGCCCAAACTCTAGAAGTGAAAGGTTGTATAGAAGGAAGGAATGAAGCAAGCCGGGGTGCTCCTGGGATAGCCACTTGCCCCCAACAGTGTGTGCAGAGCTTACAGTGTAAAAAAGTACAAGGTCTTGCTATTGTCAGCCCTGGATGAGCTCAAAAGGGGGAAGAGTGGAGGAAAGAGAAAAGTGAAAGGAAGAAGGGAGGGAGGGGAAAGGGAAGAAGGGAGGGAGAGAAATACAAACAAAAATGGAAAAGAAATAAGAAGACGGAAGGAGCCATGGACCTTAGCGGAAGGAAGGGAGGAAAGCCCGTTTTGGCATTGAGTTATCCACATGCTTCACGGCAATCATCGTCTGGGCTTCCTCCCTGGAAAAGCTTTCAGGAGAGCAGACAACAAGAAGCTTTTAGTGTTCTCTTTGTTCAGGGTTAACTTTTTACAAGTCTTATTTCCTCCCACTCTCCCAGCTCTGAACAGAGCTTTGGCATATAAAACATTCCTGAGCAAAACAAAATGAAATGAAATAAAGCCTCTATTGTCTGCTCCTGAGCTGACTGGCATTTCAGAGTCGTATCCAGCGCTCCTAGAACTGCAGTTTCCCATCAGTTATTCTGCCCCAGAGTAGAAAACAAAATGCAGACAGACAGGGGAAAAGAACCTTCCAGCCATTGCCTCCGCACTAGAGTATCTGTCAAGGTTCACTTGCCAGCATCCCTTCCTTCAGACTGCAGGGATTTTTTATTTCTTTCTCCCTTGCAAACCCAATATGAAGCCAAAAACTCCCAGTGAGGCGATAGCTTCATTTAGCTGTGTAAAGGTCACACAAAAATGTGATAAGGGAATTTTATTTTTTTCCCCAATGCATATTAATCTTGACTCTGCTCCCTTCTAGGGCTTCTTAGCTAACTGAGGAAGTCCGCTGAGGACCTCAGTGCAGATCCATGACAGAAACCATGGTGGCCAAGGGTGGGCAGGCCCAGCCTAGAGACAGGAGCCCCCTCTTTGCTTCAGCCGTTTTCTTTTTAATTGTGTCTTCTTGATCTTTCTGAAGGACTTACAGGTGCCTCATTTTAAATGAGAACCCACCTATTGTCTTTGCCCCACAACGAATGCTTCAAAAGCAATTTTGCATTTTGCACAGTGACTAAAGAAAAGATTAGCAAACACAAGCATGACTGACACCACATTGAGAGAAGAATTTGTTCTTCGTTTCTGTCACTTAACTTTTTAAAAGTGCGTTTTCTAACACCTTGCTCTCTTCCTTTGTGTAAGGCTCTGTGTGGACCTTACCCATTTTGACACTTGACCGGTGTGCTTTCCTCTAGTTTTTCTGCTTGACTCAAACACATTTTACTAAACACATTCTAGATATATTATATTTTCCCAAATTTACTTTCAGTTTATTAAAACCTATTACTATGTCTTCCTTGGGCTTTACCCGTATTATTTGAAGAGCTCATTCATTTAAAATTGGCTGTTTCTCTCATTATTGGATAAAAAATTGTCTGTTCCCTCCACTGGCTAAACTGCTAAAACAGTCACTCCCAAGAGAAAATTCTAGTCACTACTGGCTGAAAAAGAGTCCTGGAAAAGAAATGTCCAATAAGGTTAATTGTTGTGGAGAAGTTCAGCCTCTATAAAGGTTATGGAAATATATGACAGGGAAAGACCCAGCTCAATGCACTGCAGGAAAAAGTGTGTTCCTAGTGCATTATTAACTAAACACCCTTCCTCTGCCCAGCTCCTTCAAGCAACTGCGGCCCCTCAATAAGGGGACCGCAATGTGAACAGAGGCCCATGGTGTGAGCATGCGCACCCTCCATTCAACAGCTACCGGGAGACTGATCGTGTATTCACCTGCGTTCTAGGGGCTACGTTCTCCTAGGGAACATAATAAGCACTTGTAGAGAAACGAAGTCTCGCTCGCTATTTTTCATTTCACATGGGAAATTGCTTTTTAAAACATTTAGATTAGCAGCTACTGTGTGCAGGTTCACCCGAAGGCAAAATAAAAGAATAGCTAGATTAGGGGTTCTCTTTGTTTAAATCTTGCCGTTAAATCAGGTGAGCCAGCTAAGCTTTTGGAGGAAAAAGAGGAAGTAGAGGATCAAGAGAGGTAAGCTCTTTAAATTGGTATCTTGGGCTACGTTTTCCTAAGCTTGCTTTTATTAGACATTAAAAGTCATTGTATCACATCAAGCAAATTGTTTTTCTTCTAGTATTTGGTATATATTGCAGTTTTTCAAATGGTAGTTAAATCAAACGTACTTTTAGTTGACAAGAGTATATTTTATTAAAAAACTAAAGACCTCTGAATTAGGATAAGTGAAGTCTAATGAGTACATATCTTTTATCTTAAGAAATATTTAAAATCCATAGCTCAGTTCTGTCTCTGGAACAAAAATATGTAAAAGTGTCACCTTTTTTGCTTGTTTCTCCTAGAGGGGAATTTGAATTTGATTATTACTATAATTATCAGTTATGATAATGAGGATATTGAGAAATAGAATTTGTAAATTGTATTCTGTTCTTATAAGTACTAATATAGAAGGGAAAGATACAGAAGTGAGGCTCTTCCCTTATACAGAGAATGCATTCTTTTCTCTTTTCTTTTCTTCTTTTTTTCTTTCTTCCTTTCACTTCCTTTGTTTTTTTTATGGGGTTTGTCTGTGTAGCTCAGGCTGGCCTCGGACTCACTGAAATCCACTTGCCTCTGCCTTTCAAGGGCTGGGATTAAAAGTGTGCACCACTATGCTCAGTTAAAATGCATTCTCAAGCCTGTGCTATTACTTACAAGCGTTCTTTTTCTATTCCCTGGTCCTCATAAATGGAGAACACTTAGTACAAGATGTAGACTCGAAGTCAATGGTGTTCTTAAAAAGACTCCCCTCTTCTTGTGACATTTAAAATATAAGGGTGGGTAATGTTGGCTGCCATAGATTTTCCCTGGTATCCTTGAAATATGTATTTCTTGTAAAACAGAATTGTGAGGACTCGTGATTTCCGCAAACTTTTCTATGCCTGTGCCTGAAAAAATAAGAGTAATTTGCAAAACGTAAGGAAGCATGTGCCACCTATGCTTCTGACAACAGGTAAACACCCAGAGTGCCAAGGCACCAAACTCGGAGCACTACCTCACCTAAAGAAAGGTAGTTACGGCCCAAAAGACTAAAAGATAGGATTGAAGCAAAAGCATTTACTACAGAAACGTGAGGCCCCGAATCCAGCTCTCCACAATCTACATGAAGCTAATATGGTTTCCAGTCTCAACACTCGCAGTGAGAAGAAAGCCAACGCCGGACAGAAGAGCCCATAACGCTCACCTAACATGTATACAGTGCTCTATCTGCATGTTTGAATCAGATCTCTTTATAGATGGTTGTGAGCAGCCGGGACTTGAACTCAGCACCTCTAGAAGAGTAGTCAATGCTCTTAACCTCTGAGCCACATCTCCAGCCCTGCCAGCTGGCTTTTTTAAACAGTAGAAAATAACTGGAGATCCTGTCTCAGACTAGAAAACGAAAAGCAACACCTGACGTTGTCCCTTGACCTCCTCCTACTTGTCATGATATTTAAATGGCAGCACTCACATGCAGGAACACACTTGCACACACACGCGCGTGCACACACACACACGCACACACACACATTAACATATAAAATAAAACAAATGACTAAAGGCAACAGATTCAGGTAAGGATGTGAAAAGTGTTATTTGTACACTGTTGGTGGGAAAATAAATTAGTTCAACTGTTGTTTAACAGTATGAAGATTCTTTAAAAATTAAAACTTAATCAGACTTAGAAATCCCCTAGTGGCTATGCATAGACAAATGGAAAGAAATCAGTACAGCAGAAGGATCAGCACAATGGCATGTGTAGAAGTATTCATAATGGCCAAGCTATGAAATCAGCATAAATGCAAATAACATACGTATTGATAAACAGAATGTGGTACATAAACTCCACGGAACTTAATTCAGCAGAGAAGAGAATGAAATCCTACCACTTGCAACAACATGGGCAAAGTTGGAGGCCTTCTGCTCAAGCCAGGCAGCAGGACATAACCCTCATATTCTGACTCATGTGTGGAGTCTAAAAGAGTAAGCCTCACGGCAGTTGAGAGTAACATGGTGGTGTCAGAAATAGGAAGAAGTTAAGAAATAAATTTTAATTGAAAATGAATTAACAACTAACTGAATGTAAGACAAACTTTCACTCAGTGATCTCCTGGCCATCCTAATTGTAATCAGTTTTCTGTCTGTTTTCATTCTTGAATTAACTGAGGAGAAACCAGAAGCAATTTTAGCATCCATAATTTTTTATAGACTATGAGAATTTCTCCCAGTATTCTGACAAACCACTAGGTTTTTGTGGCCTGCATGAGTCTGTCTCACTGGGCCACAGATAGATGGCTTTCCCGACCATCTAATACTGAGTGGAACGTGCTGCCAAGTTAATGAGGCACCAGGTTGATGCAGCCCATCTTTATGCAGGAGACCCTATGGTCACCATGAGAGGTTTATTTTAACTCTACCCTCAAAAATGTTGGGGGTGGATCTTGCTTATCTTTTTATGCACAGCCTAGAATATGTTTGATTTATATGAAACAAAGTTTAGCTGAACAAATACATGAATTAATACATTTAAAATGTTGCCACTTAATCCTTAGCTTTAAAAGGACAAGTTTTAAAAAAATCAGATTCGAAGCTCTTTCTAACTGCTGGTAAACATTAAACACATCCTAGTGACCACAGCGCTTGCTAGCTTGCCAAATGTATCCATCTTAATTTTTAACAGATTGGTCATCTACGTTCTGATTTCCCATCTTCCTATAGGAAGCAGGGTTCCTGTCACTCAATTTTGTTTTCTGGAGCTATGGCTGAGGTTCACAACAATCAGAAAATACTCTGGGCCCTCCATAGATTCATAGTCATGAGCTCATCACAAGCACACACACACACACACACACACACACACACACACACACACTTTACTCTGCTTTGCCCGAATTTTACCCCTCCGCTCATTGTCTCCTAACTCTCAATGCTCAAAGACCTTGCTTGAAAATGTGACCATTGTTGGCAGCTCCTGGGAATTAATCTCCACACTCTTGGAGTATCCTGCCTGGTTTGATTTATCTTGGAGGTTTTCATGATGGGTTAGGCTAGCACTGTGACTTATTGTGAAGACACAGGGCCACTTGTGACTGTTCTCTTTTGACCCCAGAGGGACTAGGGACTGTCAGGAAAGGAGTTAGTCTTGGTTATGAGGCCAACCTCTGACCCGAGAACCTTCCTGAACTGCACTCTATGCATCTCTTCTGTTGGCTAATTTTAATCTATATTATTTCATCACTATAAATTATTATAACACCTCCCAGTGAGTTCTTTCTGTGAATACTTCTAGTGAATGATGAAATCTGTAGGTGTCCTAGGACCCAAACTTGTGCTGTAGGGTACAGGCATGCATACTTTTCTCTACTTGGCAATTAAGCCCATGCTTTATTGTTAGTCTCTTTCACTGTAATATAAACTACACAAAGGCCTCTGAAGCAAAATTAATAAAAACTCAGGGTCAGAAACTGGAGTTAAACCTAAAGGTCCGAAAAGTAGAACAACCAGTCACTGGCTCTTACCTCAGTCTGAAATGGCAATCCTGCCTCCTGGAATCTCAAAATGAGACTGTCTGAGAGCAGTCTCCCGCCACCACCCTGCCTTATATTCCTCTCTAGGGCTGGGATTAAATGTGTATGCCACTGGAACTAAAGGCATGTACCACCTGATTTCTATGGCAACTAGTGTGGCTACTGGAATTAAAGGTGTGTGTCACCATAGCCTGGTCTGTAAGGCTTGACCAGTGGGACTGTTTTACTCTCAGATCTTCAGGCAAGCTTTATTTATTAAAGTATAACTGAAATGCCACTCCAGACCTCTATGTGTTTGGTTCACTGGCCTATCCCAATAGAGTAGTAAGTAACTATTGTACAGGGCTTGTTTAACTATTGACTTGAAGGCATTTCAGTAGCTGATTTCTGTGCTATACATTACTTTCGCTGTCCAATGATATAATAGTTTATAATTTTACCTCATTACATTACTTAATTTCCATTTCCACTTATTTTCCAAAACAAAAATGCAAGGTGTGTAAGTTCCTCAATATTTTTTAAAGAATGGGAAGGAAATTACTTTTTAATTTGAAAATTTGATACAGGTGTATTTTTTTAGCAAACTTATTTTAAATTTTATTATCAAACATGTTACAAACAGAAATGATACTCCAAAATTAACCAGACTCAAAGACTTTACAACTCAGTGAACTTCTGAATAGTTGCAGTAGTTTTTTGAAATTGAAGCTGTGGAAACACAACGTTAGAATTTATATTTTCACCATCAAATATATTCTGTGCACTATTGACCACCAAAACCAAAGCAATACATGCCAGAACTAGAACTAGAATAACAACTAATTTTATATACTCTTTTGTAACTCATGTTTATTGCCTGCACTCGGTCCTTCCTTGTCCCCTAATAATTTCCACTCTTGTTTGCTTTTCTTCATGTTATACGGTACCCACATACACATTTGTTTACATATATGCATAAATTATTGGCTGCATTCTGCATACAAGGGAGATTATGTGGTTCTTTCACATCTGAGATTATATGACCTTGCTTAATATTACACATTCTAGCCGGGCGATGGTGGCGCACGCCTTTAATCCCAGCACTCAGGAGGCAGAGGCAGGCAGATCTCTGTGAGTTCGAGACCAGCCTGGTCTACAGAGCTAGTTCCAGGACAGGCTCCAAAGCCACAGAGAAACCCTGTCTCGAAAAACGAAAAAAAAAAATTACACATTCTAAGTCCATCCATTTTCCCACAAATGTTGTGATTTCATATTTTTCAGAGTTGAGTAAGTTGAGTAGCATTCCACTTTATATACACACCAATTTTTCTTATTTATCTGAGAATGAATTAGCCCTTCATCTGAGAAAGGGTGGGCAATCTTAGCAGACTATCTGATGCCTGTCATGTTTATGGAGGTTGCAAATAACAGTGAGGTTAAGCGAGGGTCTGCTGTCACATTTCTCTGACTTCATGAACTTCCCATCTGAATGAGAGCCAATAGGTACAAATCAACATACAGCTAGCAATCTTTAGAAGTACAGCGATTTTTATAAATTTGAGTGCCTGGTTACCAGGGAGTGGTATGACTGGGAGGTACGGCCTTGTTGTGTGTAGGTGTGGCCTTGTTGGGGTAGGTGTGGCCTTGTTGGAGTAGGTGTGGCCTTGTTGGGGTAGGTGTAGCCTTGTTGGGGTAGGTGTAGCCTTGTTGGGGTAGGTGTGGCCTTGTTGGGGTACGTGTGGCCTTGTTGGGGTAGGTGTGGCCTTGTTGGGGTAGGTGTGGCCTTGTTGGGGTAGGTGTGGCCTTGTTGGAGAAAGTATCTCACTTGGGGTGGGCTTTGAGGTTTCAGATACTCAAGCCAGGTCCAATGGCTCACTCTTTCATCCTGCTGCCTGTCTGAATGTAGAACTCTCAGCTCCTTCTCCAGCACCATGTCTGTCTGCATGCCAGCATGCTTCCCATCATGACAATAATGGACTAAACCTCTGGAACTGTAAGCAATACCCTAATAAATGCTTTTCTTTATAAGAGTTGCAGTGGTTGAGTGGCGGTGGCGCACGCCTTTAATCCCAGCACTCGGGAGGCAGAGGCAGGCAGATCTCTGTGAGTTCGAAGCCAGCCTGATCTATAAGAGTGAGTTCCAGGACAGGCTCTAAAAACACTACAGTGAAACCCTGTCTCAAAAAAAAAAAACAAAAACAAAAAACAGACAAACAAAAAGAGTTGCCATAGTCATGGTGTCTCTTCACAGCAATAGAAACCCTAACTAAGACAGCAAGTAAGCAGATACAGTCATAACTTGGGCCCTCCCAGTCATCACACTAATATAATAGCTCAGAAAGGCCTCTTCGGATTTGGCCTAAGTGAGGGCCTTTGCATGTTTTCACACTGTCTGTCATTGTCAGGGATGAAGCCACACTGCTCTGCAGAACTTCAGAAGAGAAAATGAAAGTTAACAGTCCAAACCAAAGATGAAAGGGATTCGTTCATCTCAGGCAGTGGATCTCATAAGTTCATAGAAAGCATTTTTTTTTAAAAAAAAAAAGCTGTTAATCTTCATGTTACATCAGACATATCTGGGGAAAAAGTACCATGGATATGCAGAGACTCATTCTAGTATAGCAAAATTATTATGCGTAATAAAATGTCATCAGCATGCATTTCTGATTTTGGTTTTTTGAGACAGGGTTTCTCTGTGTAACAGCTCTAGATGTCATGGAACTCTCTTTGTAGACCAGGCCAGCCTTGAACTCATTTGTCTCTGCGTTCAGAGTGCTGGGATTAAAGGCATGCGTCACCACACCCGGCAGCGTGCATCCTTATATGTGAGTGCCAGTCTCAGCACTGATGAGCCAATTCACCTGATTCCAGACACATTTAAAGCCATCACTAGATGTTTATCACTCTAATTGGTGGCATGAACCTGGGAGAATGGGGTCTAAAAATGAGGTAGATTAAAATCCCATGTAGTAGCCAACTTCATTCAGAGTATCAGGCAATTAATAATGTGAAGGCTTAATTGGGGGAGGGGGAGGGAAATGGGAGGCGGTGGTGGGGAAGAGACAGAAATCTTTAACAAATACATAAATTTAAAAAAAAAAAAAAAGAAGAAGAACCACCTGAGTAAGGTGTCCGATCACAAGGACAAACCACTTGTGCCCAAACCATGTGTTCCCATAGAGGCCCATGGACAGAAGCAGCTGAAGTGACCTCACTCCTATCCGCTGCACCTGGGAGGGGCACGAAAACACAGTCCAGGAACAATTCTGGGTCTGAAGAAACTGGTCACAAAACTCCTGTTCTCTTGGAGTTTTCTCACAAGCACTCAGAATTCCCCTCTCCAGACTCCATTCTTGGACTGTGTTCCGACAGCCGGATATCTAGCCGCTGCACTATCCACAGTAATTCCTCTCATTGTCTTTATTATATAATTGGGGCTCGAACCCAGCAACTTGCGCATTCCAGGCAGCTGTTCTGCCACTGAGCTAGGGCCCCAGCTCTGCATCTTTACTTTTTATTTTGAGACAGGATTTTACTAAGTTGTCCAGGCTGGCCTTGAATTTACTTTGTAACCTAGTTTAGCTCTAATCTAATCTCTTACCTCAGCCTCGTAAGTAGCCGTGGTTACAGGACTGCTGTCACCTGGCCCTGTCTTTGTCCAGTTGTTCGATTTTGTTACTGTATCCTGTAATCCAGGCTGGCCTTCAGTTCACTAAATAGCCGAGGCTTCCTTTACATTTACTAACATTATTCCTGGAGACTCCTCTATCTTTGCTTGAATTTCTAACCTGTCTCCATTCTGCCCGGCTATTGGCAAAATCAACTTCTTTATTAACTAATAATACATAATCACTGTATCCCACATCAAGGGTACTTTCACCATATCTTCCTAGGTGCCAGGATTACAGGCATGAGCCATTACACTCAGGGCTCAGTAAGAATTCCAAACTTAATTTGATGTTCCATGGAGATAAAAATGCTCTAATTTAATTTTTACTGCTATGCATGCATGATGTGGTTCGAAACTAAACATGTTGCATATCTCTCTGGTGTGGCACATGCTTGCTATGCCTCTTGCCTTCCATTTCTCTGATAATAATGTATACTTTATCATGATCCTGATAGAGAAAAAGAATAAATGTGTTACGTTTTTGAAAGTCAAGAATATGCTATACATACCTACACACACACACACACACACACACACACACACTTTTCCTGCTTGTTTTAGTCAGTCTTTTGTTGCTGTGATCTAACACTATGCAACTTACAGAAGAAAGAAGATACTTGGGTTTATGGTTCCATGATGGCAGAAGAAAAAAGTGGAGCTGGAGCAACATCTGAGAGCTCACACCTTGCACCAAAAGCACCACGCAGAGAAAGAAAACTAAAGACAGTACAAGTCTGTTTATTCTCAAAGTCCAGTGATGTACTTCCTCAAACAAGGCCGCATCTCCTAATTCTTCCCTAAACCAAATATTTAAATGACCAAACCTATGGGAGACATTCTCATCAAACCATCACGCTATTCAGTTGAAATCCTTTTGTTTTTTTCTTCTAATGTCCTTCCTACTGCTATGCTATTAAATTCCCAGTGTCCTTTTCGAGTCTTGAAATCTTTAGTTCCCATCTGCCTGGATCATACCCATGAAATCACATCACCACTATGAGAGAGCCAGACCCTGATTCTTTGTGGCAGTCCCTATAGCAGCAAGGTTTTTTAATGTTACAGCTCAGAGATGGAACTTCGAATGAGAGAAGTTTTGAGTCTTCTCAGTAAGCACAAGTGGCCCCAAACTGCAAACCAATCCCAGGTAGCGACGCAATGGCCAAAGAACACAGAGAACAGCCAGCCATCTGGCAGCACTGTGGCGGTCCCGACACACCACTGAAATAACAGGCTGCCTTCATACTCCGGAGCCCAATTGGAAGGTAACAAGGCAGAGAATAGCAATGAACCGGAAAATGAAGAAGGGACAAGTTGACAGAGTAAGTACAGATGCCAGCCATTTCTCCTACATCTTAAGACCTCAATGATGCTCTGGAGATGAGGTCAGGCAAGGATTGCTAGATAATCCTGTTAGGGAGGAGGTCCTAGCAACGAGTGAGGAAAGGGTCATCATGCCCTGAAGAGTTGTAGTTCAAAGTAAAGAAATGGACAAGTGTACATGGAGAGACTCACACATACTGCTTCAGGGGAGTCTTGGGATAAAACTGAATACAAAAGCCCAGCTCTAGGAGCAATGCTAGGGTTTCAGTTTAGAGAGGCTGAGTACATCCCTCAGTTGGTAGAGTGTTTGCCTCAGGCTTGATAGTCAGAACTGAATAAATGGAGCATGCTGTTGCACCCCTGTAATCCAAGCATACAGGAAGCAGAGGTAGGAGAATTAGAAGATCAAGGTCTTCTTCAGTTGCTTTAGAACTTTCCAAGACAGCCTCGGCTACGTAAGACCCTGTCTTAAAAAAAATTCTATGTTTAATGGTTATTCTGTGCTTTTCTCACTGAGAGGAATTATTAAAGCATAGGAAAAATACAAGATTTCACAGAGTTTAGTGAGATTCATAGAGAGTAGATATATCAGCTATAAGAAAGACTTAATATCAACGATGGGATTGATACATACAACAACACGAGTATCACTTTCCTCATCCTAACAGGAGTCCAGCAGGAGCAACAGTTGACACCGTAGCTTGCTAAGACAGACCAGTGGCTATCTTGACAGTTGTCACCAGGGGTGGAACGTTTGCCAGCCTCAAAGACCACACCCAGATGGGATGACGCAATTTCAAATCTGGTGTGGGAAGTTCTTCTGTATATGTGTTGCTTTTTATTGGTGAATGAATAAAGCTGCTTTGGCCTATGGCAGGGCATAAGAGAGTAAGGCCTTAATTCCAAGCAGATAGAGGAGGAAAGAAGGCAGAGTCAGGGAAATGCCGCGTAGCTGCCAAAGGAGACAGAGGCCCTGCAACCTTACCAGCAAACCACCAGCCTAAATAAAATAATAGAAATGGGTCAATTTAAGATGCAAGAGCAAGCTAGAAATACACTTAAGCTATTGGTCAAACAGTATTGCAATTAATGTAGTTTCTATGTGAATATTTCAGGTCTGGGGGCCAGGAATGAACAAGCAGTCTCTACCTACACAAGTCCATTCTGGTTGGTGACCACATAACTGTTTCTCCTTTATGTACTTCCTGCTTCTTTGATCATTGTTCAGAAAGTTAAACAAAAGACCTTTATTTGGACCACTTAGTCCTAGTGTCTATATGGAACTCTGAGAGCATCAGCATGCAGCGCTTTTTTTTCCATCTCAAGATCTCTTTCACTCATTCATTTAAAAAATATTATGATCCTGTGTGCCTGAGTGTATATATGTGTGTCATGTGCATGCGGGAGCCCACAGAGGTCAGAAAGGGTCATTGGATCTACTGGATTACAGATGATGACGAGACACCTTTAAGTGCTGAGAATTGAAACTGGGACGTCTAAAAGGCAAGAACAACTGAGCCAACTCTATGGCCCCTCATTTGTTCATGTGCAATTCTACCTCCAGCTCTCTATATAGTCCAGTGAATTCATCTTTGGTGCAGAGGAAAACCCTGCTCTAAGATATCACATGTTTCTATAGCTTTCTTGGGTGCCAAGATCTCCAAACCCTTTCTCATCCTTTAACTTATAAAGATCTTTTCTTCAGGCACAACAGTAGCCAGTCCTGGCTCCAATATAAATGAAAATTGGTCAGGTTTATAAGGCATTCTATTCTAGTGGAAATGCCACTGGTTCTTATGTCCAAAGTATTATGCTCTAACAGCATAATGGGATTTTTGTGACAAACAAACATTAAAGGGCCCCTGCTGTTGTCAGAACACGAGAAAGCATGATGCCTATGGGAACAAAGAGTACAAGCAAATCAGAATGACAAAGGAATCTCTGTCTCTAGCACACAGCTAAGTTCAGTGTTCATACACTCCATAAATACTTACTGAATACCTGGTCACCTAATATGAACCACAATCTTTGTGCTGAGGAACCAGTGATGCACAGAACTGACAAAACATTCCTCCTCCAGGAGAGCTCACATAATGGGAAGAGATCAGAGTTAAGCAATAGAAATTAAATACAGCATAAAAATGTTAAAATGATATGAAGAAAATTAAAACAGTAAATAAAAATGAAAGACTCAAGGAGTTTATAGTTTTAAATGGTCAGCAAAACACACAACATCTAAAACATAGTTTTTAAATAAATATATAAAATGCAGGAGGCAAATACCATGGGCTTCTATTTAAAGCAGTGAGGATGGTTATAAAATACAATTATTGATTATTTACTTTTT
>NC_022020.1:42396770-42410234 GCF_000317375.1 Microtus ochrogaster
ACAGTTGTCACCAGGGGTGGAACGTTTGCCAGCCTCAAAGACCACACCCAGATGGGATGACGCAATTTCAAATCTGGTGTGGGAAGTTCTTCTGTTCTAATTCTTCTTGCTTAGAAAATGGTAATGAATTTCTATTATACAGTTGCTTAATGGGAGAACCCATTTGAACCCAGTATGTTTGAACCCAGTACATTCAGATACCTTTGACCTTGCCTGCTAGGCCGAGAATATGAATATCAGTTATGCCCTGCAACATTTAGGAAGCTTTACAGTCCATTGTGAGACTCATACAACATTCATCAGCTTACATGAATTAAGGTGATTGCATTAATATTTCTTGATTCTATTTGTCTTTTAGTTTTTATATTTACTTTAGAATGTCTGCAAAGTTATTTGACTTCAGTCTTAGTTAGGGTAACTATTGTGAGAAACTTTAGGAGGAAAGAGTTTATTTAGCTAACCCTTACACTTCAATGTTTATCATTGACGGAAGTCAGAACAGGAACTCAAGCAGGGCAGGAACCTGGAGACAGAAACTGATGCAGAAGCCACAGGGAAAATGATGAGTATTGTTTTGCTCCTCATAGCTTACTCAATCTCCTTTTTGATAGAATCCAGGAACACCAGCCCAGGGGTGCCCTTACCCATAATGATCTTGGCCCTATTGTGGGTAACCTATAGTAACCACAGTCCAAAATCATTATTTGGAAAATTTCCAAAACCATGTAATTCTTCAATAGTATAATGGGTCTCACCTTTGTACAGCTGCCTACTAGCCACTCAGTAGCTGTCTCCATTAGGCCAATTATTACATGCTTATGGTCAAGTCATAGCCTTTATTTTATTTAGGAATGTATCTAAAGTACAATATGCTGCAAAAGAGACACTAGAAGTCAAATATTTAAGGAAAGATTAATTCACTATGTACTAATGCTACAGGGAAAATAGGATCACATACATACTAGGATTAAGTACAAACAGAGACTGTACTTTTGTTTCTTGACTTCCCAGACATGAATAATCACACAGAAACTATATCAATTACAAGACTGTTTGGCTGATGGTTTAGGCTTATTTCTAGCTAGCTCTTACATCTTAAATTAACCCATTGCTATTAATCTGTGTATTGTCACAAGGCTGTGGATTATTGGTAAGGTTCTGGCATATCTTTCCTTTGGCAGCTACATGGCTTCTTCCTGACTCTGCCTTCTTTCTTCCTGCATTCAGTTTAGTTTTCCCACCTACCTATATTCTACCCTGCCACAGGCCAAAACAGCTTCTTTACTAACCAATGGTAATAAAACATATTTGCTATAGGAGCACATTCTGCTCCTTCAGCCAATAGCCTTTAAGATACCAGCCCACTTGGGCATGGTCTCTTATAGTTTAAAAAGCAGCAGGAACCGTGCGCCCACTTACTTGCTTCTGGCTCTTGTTCTGGCTGCTAGACTCTGTTCCTGCTATAGTTCAGAGGACTATTGTTTAGAATGGTGATCTGTAAGTTTTTCCTTTAAATGAATAACCCTTTTATTATCCTAATTCTAAACTGGTGTGGGATTTTTTTTACAGTATCACATATTCATAGCATACAGAGGGGAATCCCACATACTTAGATCTTGTGTTCTAAGTATCCATGACAGTCTTGGGGAACTGGGGAAGATGAGTCCTTTAAAGCATTTTTTTAGTTAGGAAGATGTTTCTCAGTTAAGAGTGTTTACTGCTCTTAAAGAGTACCTGAGTTCAGTTCCTAGAGCCTAAGTCAGGTGCCTGCAACTCTAGCTCCAAGGAATCCTACACCATTGGCCCCCACAGGTACCTTAACATGTGCATCTGGGCACTGCACAAACATGTGCATTCTCACACACAGACACATGCACACAACTAAACAATAAAAATGTTTAAAATTTGTTTTAAAATTTGGTAATGCCAACTTTATAAAAGAAAACCCCCCTTCCTTTAGATATGTTAACCTTCTTTCCACGGTTATAATCACTGGAGCATATTAAATGGCAGTAGCCATACTGGCCGCCTTGGCCTTATTCTGACTTTGCAAGAAGGCATCCAACATTTTCCTGGCCAGTATAATAATTATAATTTTTACTTATGCTTTTAGTCGCTGTACTTTATATAATGCTAGATGGTGTCATTTTAATTATGATAAATGGGTATCAAATTCTACCAAATGCTTTTTCCCTCATCTTCTATACACAACATAAATCTCTTTATACAACTATTACAATAAGTTGCCAATTTCTACTGAATTTCTGTTGAACTTAAGATTTCACTAAGTAAGTAATTTTGTGGAATATTGGTAATTTAGCAATGTTAAATCTTCTATTCAACTTTGCATTTCTTTAGTTACTTTCCTCAGTGTTATATAGAATATACATTTGCTAAAATATGTTAAATGTTCTAGTAAAAATTGGTTATTTTATTATTTGTAAGTTATATCTTTAGTTAAATAATTAAAAAAATACTATTTCTGTATCTGGCCATGAAAGGAGGGCTAAAAAAGAGTGATTAGTCCAAACCCAAATTTGTTTTTGCTTTGTTTTAAGTATCCAAGACATACTAAAATAAAAGTTGAGTAACCCTGGTTCAACTATCAGGAGCACCCTTTAGTATAAGCACCACTGCCTCTTAATTATTTGGGAGTGTGAAGCATGATACTGAAAACCACACACATGGCTAGAATGTCATAGTTTGCTTCACAATGCTGTGATAAAACACCATTACCAAAAGCAACTTGGGCAGGACAAAGTTTGCTTGGCTCTCACAGCTGGGTCCCAGTCCATTACAAAGAGAACTCAGAGCAGGCCCTCAAGGTAGGAACTAAAGCACAGGTCACAGAGTAATGATGTTTACTGGTTTGCTCCCCATAGCTTGCTAGGTCTTCTTCCTTATTTAGCTCAGGACCACCTGCACAATGGTAGCATCACCCGCAAGATGATGGGCCTTCCTCCATCGATCTTCAATCAAGAAAACATGTCCACGGGCTTGCCTACAGGTCAATTGGATGGAAACAGTTCCTTAACTGAGGTTCATCTTCCTATATGTGGTGGTTTGAATAGAAATGCCTCTCCCCACCCATAGGTTCATATATTTGAATGTTAGGTCATCAAGGAGTGACACTATCTGAAAAGATTAGGAGGTGTGGCCATGTTAGAGGAGGTGTGTCATTGGGAGTGGGTTTCGGTTTTTAAATACTCAAGCCAGACCCAGAGTCTCTCACCTCCTGCTGTCTGCAGATTCGGGATGCAGAACTCTCAACTCCTTCTCCAGCACCATGTCTGGCTATATGCTGCCATGCTTCTGATAATAATGATAATGAAATTAATCTCTGATTATGTAAGCTATCCCAAGTAAATGTTTTCCCTTATAGGAGTTGCCATGGTCATGGTGTCCCTTCACAGCATATAGATAATACCAGGAACTCTCAGAAGACAAAAAAAAAAAGACACTTTACAAATTCTTCCCTTTACTGCAATTTCTGAAATGTTTTCACAAACATATTAATAAACGCATTACAGACATGTATACAAATGATACTTACTCAAAATGTTTTAGGTAGCATATCAGTATTACAAGGCTATATTTTGAAGCTATCTTAAACAATTTGAAAACAGAACTGTGATCTGTGTGTTAACCACATTTTTCTGACTGTTATTGCTAAGTGGGGCTCACAGCATTTCTTGAATAAAACAAAATGGACAGGGAAGTTAAAGTCATTTACTTCTATCATAAAGCCCTGCGTGGCACCTGAAGTGATGAAGTACTAAGTAGAAATAGGTACATCACATCTAAAATACCAAGTTCTGACTACACCTTCTGGGTAGAACAGATTCATTCATTATTGATTAAAAGTTGCTGCAGCAATTCATGGTTTATACGAGATGAATGGTGATGTATTTGAAGAGCATATATTTTCTTTTGAGATATATTAAACATGATCCATCTACCATTTCCATTTCCGCTATACTTTTGATGTGAGTCAGTTAATCTCAGAACAAAATGAAGAGAATTAATGTTGTTTTTTCACATCAGTTTGCTTTTCTGACCTGGATAGCATGGAGAAGGTAAGTAAGTATATCACATGACTTTCCTGCATTAGACCCAATGTTGTTTGAACCAGCTTGTTCATCAGTTTTTTTCCAGGCATCTGCCTACCCATCTCAGGTCAAAACGCACAGTTTTGGTGGCATTGCTGTTCCTTCATTTGTTTGTTTTCTGAGTTTTGCAGGCCTCTTTGAGCAAACCTAATTTTCTAAACTGTTTATTGAAATTGTTGATCAAAAGCATATACAAGAGATCAAAAACTAGTCAAAATGTAGAGGACAAATGGCCATGAACATCTGGCCCCAAATGATACACTTGCAACATAACCCTTACATCTAGTAATCAGGGAATACCACATTTAGGGACAGAAAGATTGTAGACCAGGATGCCTGCTGCTAGACAGTGACTAGACATGACAGAGAAGCTGCAACCCATGAAACCTCAACTATATAGTCACCCAAATAAGACCTGGAACATAATATCACTGGTTAAAATGCCCATGTGGATGAGGGCAATCTCACAAGGTCCTACTCCTAGATGAAGAACTCCATACAGGGAGTCAGTGTCTGCCGAGAGAGGAAGGATCAGTTTTCTCCAGGGTGGACCCCTAATAGATTGTTCAATCCCATGTGGTCAGCTCTAAATACATGTTCCTATGAGTAACAATAGATGGATTCATCAGGGTGCATGTGTGTGTGTGTGTGTGTGTGTGTGTGTGTGTGTGTAACAATAGTAATTAAAGAAGGTCAAGAATTTGAGGAGAAATTGGGGGCAGGACATGGGGAGAGTTGGAGCAGAGATAAGGAGGGGTGGAAATGTTGTAAATACACTATGCAAGTATGAAATTCTTAGAAAATGTTTTAATTAATTTTTATTAAAAACCTACAGAAGAAAAACAAAGCAAGTAACTTCTCAAAAGTTCAGCCAACAAAAATTTCAAACAAAGTCTTTGAGGTTTTGTTGCTACTGCTGTTTTAATGTAAAATACTTTCTGTCAACAAGAACATTTTCATAGGGTGGTTACACAGGCAGCTTCCCCCCGAATGGCTCTTCATATCATTCTCAGTTTTCTGAGTGCCATCCCATTGTTCTGAAGTTTGACAAACGCTCACGTGAAGCACACAGCCCTTGCAGTTATAGGATGCGGTATTGTCCGTGTGACTAGTGTTTGTGAGTGATGCTGGGCCTCACATCATACCAATGCTCCTTAGGAAACAAATTCGCTGCTTGGGTCTGGACTTGCCCTTCGCAATCCTTTCCTGGGTTGGTTTTCCCTTCTCTGCTGCCCCAGTACTGACCGGAGACACAAAGGTAGAAAATGTATTTTAAAGTAATCCCACAGATTTCAGTAACCGTAAAAACTGTATTTGAAGAAACAGAATGTATTTGAAGAAAATAACATTTAAAATCCACTCTTGAAACCGTGGCATAGGACTTACGTTAAAATAGGATTTTTTTTTCCCCTAAATCTCTCTTTAAGACGTTATCCTTTCAAATTTGATTTATGTAGCTGCTGGTTGAAGAAGCTCTTTTTAAATAATTGCCAAGAGAACAAAATAGGAATCAAAGTGTCAAATTCCCTAACATTATTTTGTAGGTAGCCTTAAATACTTCTTTAATACCTGCGAGAAATCAAATATTGGTAATCTGTCTCTGTCCATTTCTCTCTTCTCAGATAGCTAATGGCATGCATTATACTTGCCTGGCTCTATGTACCTTTCATTTCATGCAAAGCCTTTAATCCTTCTCTTCTTAGATAAAATGCCATAACCACAGTGTAGTAGGTTAAGATTGATTGACAAGTGCATATAATTATGGCTTCAATGGTGGAGTATGTTTTACAGTTGAAGAAAAAAAAAACCCTGCACAACCTTGAAAATAAAGAAGTTGTGCCCTTTCTGCGGGATGAAAGAATCATATCAAATTGATTCATTTCTTTGCTGGAATGAAAGGAAGGATTTTCTGTAACAAAGCACATCACCCAAAAGGCCACAGGAGGCCGTCTGTCCTCGCTTGACAGGGCTCTGCCAATAAGGAACTCAAAGGAGATAAAAGGAGGCCCTTCTGGAGTTTGTCTCCTTTGACTCTGTTTCCTGCTCAGAGCTCACGCACAGTTGGGAGCAGAAGGAGATAATAGCTGAGAAACATAGCATTCAAAAATACCAATCTATGGAATGTACAAGTGCGTCGTGCACATGAATAAAAGCAAGAGCACTGTAAGGTAAAGCAAGCATCCTCTACTTCACCCAGCCTTAGATTTTAGCACAAGCTACCGTAATGCAGCACTAACGCTATGTTTCTCTAGCTTCAGTATTTGTTTCAGTCAGTGGAGTGCCAAGTACCACCGATGTTGGATTTCGTGTAACACTGGAAGTCAACATATACTCTGGGGACCTGGCGTGGGCAGTAAGTGGAGAAAGAGTGGTTTCACCAATGTCATGTGACGAAAGTTTGTGTGGGTAGACATGTTTGCAGGCAAGCATGGCTTCTTTCATTTATTGAGGCATTGGAACCCCAGGCATCGTTCTAAGTTTTGGGGAAAATATCAGTTAATAATCAATCATCGGCCTCATAGAATTAGTATGTTAGTGATAGGGGCACTGTGATGTTTACTTTTTTGGGTTTTGTTTTGGTTTTTTTTTTCCTTTGTTTGTTTCTTTCTTTCTTTCTTTTAATGGATTGACACAAGAATTCATCTGGGAAGAGATAACTGCACCCATGAGAGTACTTCCATCAGATTGGCCTTAGGCACGCTTGTGAATCACTTCTTGATTAATGATGGGTGTGTGTAGGAAGACTCAGTCCACTGTGGGTGCTGGCACCCCTAAGTAGGTGGTTCTGTGGTATATAAGAAAGCAGGTTCAGCAAGGTAATGGGAAGCAAGTCTTCAAGCAATATTCCTCTACGGCCTCTGTAACAGTTACTGTCTTGAGTCCCTGCCCTGACATTTTTTTCAAGCTGGACTGTAAGATGTAGGAGGAAAGGGATCCTTTCCTCCCATGTTGCCTTTGGTGGTCGTTTTTGTCAAGTGATAGAAAGCAGACTATAACAAGTATATAATATGCTAATAAATGCATATTGCGTTAATTAATGCTGAGTGCTTTACTATACACCACTGTAATGGAAAGAGGATAGATATGCCACAAAATAGGTGCCGTGCCAAATAAGGTAGTCACAGAATAACCCTTTGAAAAGATGAGATGTGAGCAGATAGATACCTGATGAGAACAGGCAGCGGTGTGTGGCTTTTCCAGAATGAAATGTTGAATTCAGACGGCATTCCACGTCTCCAGGGCTAAACCGTTATTTGATATGTTCTAAGAAGAAAAATGGGACAGTTAAAGAGGATGTGGATGCTAAGGAGTGACGAGTGTGAGGCCGGTGCACAATGGCATTTCTTAGCAAAGGAGGAGAGTGAGGGGGAGGCCAGCTGAGGGATGTGTAGGAGAACAGCATCATGGGGAGAAAGCTTCTGACTGTGATCGACAGTAGAGGGGACGCAGACCTATTTCCAAATGGTCTCTCTAGGGAGACTAAAGTACAGTCTGCTCACATGGAAGTAAGGCAGGTAAGCGTGCAAGGACCACAGCAGTTCTGAGGCGCCATATTCCTTTCATGGCAATGGAGACTCTAGCAAGTCTTTCTCTGTCCCACCAGCCAGCTCCCAGATAGTGACACAAAGATTTTCAAACATGAAAGCTCAACCTTAGCTTAGGTTTGTTTCTAACTAGCTCTTATAACTTAAATTAACCCATTTCTATTAACCTATATGCTGCCATGTGGCTCATGGTGACTGGAAGTTCCGCCTAACCTTTTCCTGCCTAGCTATTGGCCACTCAGATTTTTTATTAAACCAATCAGAAGTCAACTTGGCAAAGACACATCTTCACAGTATACAAAAAGATACTTCCACACCATTTCCCTTTTTGTCTAAATAAAAATAAAGGTTTTAACTCTAACCCAGTAAAACTATAAGCAATTAAGAACTATTTTCAGGTTTTGCCTAAATAAATGGAAAGGTTTTTAACTCTAACATGGTAAACTGTATACAATAAGAAAAAGTATCAAGTAAGAATTATATTTACAATATCCAGTCCAATTGTATTTGACAATTTCAGAAAAAGTACTGTATTATCTATTCTATCTCAGTTCAAAGTTTTATATCTACACCATTTTCTGCCATAACTTGCATTACCATACTATGTGGCAGTACATAGAGGAATAATAGAAATAGGTTAATTTAAGTTTTAAGAGCTAGTTAGAAAAAAGCCTAAGCTAAGGCCAAGATCTCATAATTAATAATAATTCTCTATGTCAAAATTTATGGATTAGTGGTGCAAGAAAGCCTCATTACAGAGAACATGCACAGAACTCTTTGCTGGCTAGATTAAGGATGTCTTAAAACAAGGAGAAAGATGTTTCTACTCATATAAAGTTCATAGCCTCACACGCATGCTCATAAAATGAATGTCTGATGAACCAGAAAGAGTTATGTAGGATAACCAAGATTACAGGAGATTGCAGAGTCTGAGGATGTCAAGAAAAGAGTCCCTAATGCTAAGGTTTTTTTAAAAAGGCAGAGACCTTTTTCTGATCCTCAGTGAGTTCTCTGGGGCATGAAAATCTGCCTTGTGACAACATTGGCAGCTCACCATCCTCTCATTAAGAGGGAATAATTCCCCTCATCTTCAGAAAAAAAAAAAAAACTTATGCTGCTTTAGTCTTTTCCTCCAAGGCATAACAAATTAGATGTCTATTAAATTGATTCTGCTCTTGAACTACAGAGCCAAACCCACCAAGATCCACGCTACCTTTCCTCATTGCTATGTGGCTCTAAGCTGTCTTCAGTGTCACCATCCAGTGTGTTCCCAGCACATTTCCCTAATTCCTCATCTTCTCCCTCTCCCCCTCCTCCCATTGGTCCTCTTTATTATGCCATGTCATCCATACAGATATGATACTATGTGTTTATCACATGTAATATACACAAATGAGAGAAACATGGACCAGTTGTCTTCCTGAGGCTGACTTCATTCATTTAACATGATTCTCTACAGTTGTCTAAATTTGCCTGCACGTGCTTCATTCTTTATGACTGAGAAAAATTTCTGCGGTGCAGTCAACCCGTGTTCCCTTTACTCATTCTTCTGTCTGAGGGCACCTAAGTTGGTCCCTAATGGAGCTGTTGTGGGCAGTGTGGCAATAAGCAGGGATGTGAAAGTGTGCTGCCGATACTGTCGTGTGTATGAGGGTTTGATTGACAGTAAAGAAATGAATACTCAGAGATCTGGTTTTACCCAGACCCATGTATTCCCTTTCAATTAAGGACTATAAAGCTTATGCATCACCTGGTCATAAGACAATTGTCAGTAGAAAACAACTCTCACAAAAAGCCCCTTCCCAGGGAAATAAGAGATAGTTTCTTGTGGAACCATTTTGAATGACCAGGGTCCAATTTTAACTTAGCCCAGATTCCGTGTTCCAATGTAGAAGCAGTTTTAACAGAGGTCTATAGTTTTACCAAGCAAAAAAAAAAAAAAAAAGCCATAAATAGAGACAAGTTTAAAATTCACTGGTAGGTAGTTCAGGAAGATGGGGGAAGTTTCTCTATAGGCCTCAGATGCTATCTGAGGACAATGTCTGTTGTTAAGGTTGGTGGGAGCTAATGGTCAACCAACATTCCTGAGGGTTTTGTTGATTGGTCACAAGATGGTAGTTCCAATACAGAGGTGGGTAAAGCTAGCCCAAGCAAAGATAATTAACCTCTGGACTGGCAAAATCCCAACCTCTCCACACCACTGAAGTTTAATTAGTTAATCGGTCATTGCAGACTCAGCTTCTTTCCAGGAATTCTCACTCACATGAATGTGAAAGTGTGTTGTTGCCACGTATACCGGGGTTTGACAGTAAAAACAGATAGCTTGACTCAGACCCATGCGAGTCATTTAAACTAAGGATGATAAAGCTGGTATATCATCTAGTAAGCAGGAAATACATTATAGAAAAGAGACTAGACAGCAGCTAGTGGTGTTTGGCTTCTACTGGTGTTACACTGTGAGAAAGCGAATACCGGAAGAGCTGATGGCAGCCCAGAAACTTTGCTCAGGCTTTCTGGTACAGATTCATCTTGGTGCTGACTTTCTGCCTTTTCCATGGTGTGAAATTCCCCAGTGAGAAGATTTAAAATTCTTTTTCAGCAGTTTCCTCTTTAGTCAGAGGGTGCTGTTTCAACTGCTTCTCATTCTCCGGTGGCTTCAGTTCAGAATACCTACTAAATATGTCAAAGCAGTGTGTTAGGGAGTGTCACAGTTTGATCCTCTTACACCAGATGACACAACTTTTGACATTTTAAGTAATTTCTAGTAGAATCTTCCTGAAACAGAGCCGTCCTAGGCTGCTCTGGAGCTCTGTAGAGTGAGTTAGATTCATCGGCTATAAGACTGTGGTGGTTTTGATGAAAATGGCCCTCACAGACTCATAGGGAGTGGCTTGATGAAAGGCATGGCCTTGTTGGAGTAGCTTTGGCCTTATCGGTGGAAGTGTGTGTGGGGGATGGGTTATGAAGTTAGAGAAGGCCAAGCCAGTCCCAGGATCATGCTCTCTTTCTGCTGCCTAAAGATACAGATGAAGAACTCTGAGTTCCTTCTCTAGCACCATGTCTGCCTCCATGCTTCCTGCCATGATGATAATGGACTAAATCTCTGAACCTGTAAGCAAGCCCCCCCCCCCATAAATGCTCTATTTTATAAGAGTTGCCATGGTCATGGCGTCTCTTCACAGCAACAGAACACTGACTAAGTCAAAGGCTATATTTCCACCTCTCTGTACTCAGTGGGCCACCACCTAGTGATGGGCCCAGTCCTCATTTTACCTTTTATAGTGACCTAAGATCTCACTAAACTTCCACGGCAGGCCTTGAATTTGCCATCCTACCTCAGTCTCCCAAGGAGCTGAGATCACAGTTTGTATCACAAGGCCTGGTTGGTTAGGGACTTTCTAGGTCCTTCAGAGCATAAGGCCTGCCTCTGACCTGGCAGTTTAACTTGAAAGTAGACTACAATCCAGTCCATCCCCTGTCCTAAAGGCTTTGTCGTCGTTGGGTATGGCCAGCTGTAACTCTCACATATTTAGAGAGTGAACCTTTGGTGAAATATTCTCACCAAAAGTGTTTTTGCACACAACGACCAACTGAACCTACGACAGGATCAGTTATCTTCACTGATTCACCATAACCAGCCAACCTCAACATAATCAATACCTTCTGTGAGAGTGGCCAAAGGACATTGTTTAACAGGTATCTGTGTTGCAGCATCACCAAGTATGGTAAAAATATTTGCATATAGATACATATGCCCACATATGATATCTCTAAAGTCATATCCATATATACATGTTCATATAATTACACATTTTATGGTTAAAATCCAGATGTTTTGGCCTACTTTTACTGAAGTTTTCTCAGAAAATGTGTCTACTTCTGAACTTGTACCAGAATCTGAAGTATCTTTATAAGTTATATGAAAGCAGTAAGTTCACATTCAAAGTAGATAACCAATAATAATTTATATTAAAGTTCAGTGACAAATTTAGGTAATTCTTATTTTTTATGACATCCTAAACCTCAAATAAGTGTTTCAAATAATTAATTTTACTTTAATTAATGCACACAATTCTTTTAATAAATGCAATTTGAATGCCTATTTAAGATTTAATTTAAAGCCCCACTCTCTAATACTTATAGCCCGACAATACACATGATCTCAACGCCAGAGATGATTTACACTCTAAAATTCTCAGGAGGTAAAGATAGATAAAAAGCAAAATGGATCAGCATATCCTGAGTAGCTAAACCATTATTTACTGACTAGGTTAAGTACACGAGGGGGAGATTGTCAAAACGCTCGCCACTGCAATAAAATCAAATCACGTCAGCATTTTCCACTGCCAGCCAAAGAAATATGTAATATGTAGAGGACTCTACTTCCTTTTAAAGGAAAAAAAAATATTATCTACTCAGCTCAATGCCTTTATCTGGTGATTAAGTCCTAAGGATGTGAGATCCCAGGCTTCCGTAAAAATATAAAGTGTATCCATATACTGGATTTGATTAATCTCTGGATTTTGATCGCCTTGGCTTTATTCGTGGAATAAACCAGGAAGTCTCTTTGTGTTCGCATTCTAAGGCATAATTACTATGATTTAAAAGTTGCGGTAACTTATGAGCTGTAAAACTAGTAAATTATATCCAGCCGGTAAGTAGAACTAATTATACAGCTGTTGCTTGATTAAGGTGTTTATACTAAAGAGTATTAAAGGGATTAGTCCAAAGCTTTACATCCTGCAGCACAGAATTAATATGCGGGATTTAAACACTCAAATTAATTCAGGTACAGCAAACAATTATATGAAATAGGAACACTCGACCCAGCTAATGACCACACTAGTCCACCAAGCTAATTTATAATCATGTACTTATTGACCTCTCTGCGTATCCACAAAGGACTATTCTCTAGCTAATTCCTGCTTGTGCGTCACCGTCGCGGCTCTGCGTTGCTGTTACAGCCAGACACAAAGCACAACCCTCTGCTTCTGCCACACACTGCCGTTTTGTCAGCAAAACGCCTTATCTCGCAAGTAGCTACCCAGGAAATAGACAGTATGTATCATCATCAGGAAAATGCATTTACTAAGATCTTGCCGTGAACATCCCCAGGTTCTTCAACAAACAGTCTCATTACACTCAAAATGTGACCTTTTGGGAGTCTATCAGCTAATGGGAATAAATAAATTAGAAGCAGAAGGAGTAGGTTAAAACAATAGCTTGGCAAGTGTAAAAGGCTTACAGCTCCTGTGTCTAAAAGCAGTTCATGCCATCCTGCAGCTCACTGCCTACCTAGTCCTTTTCCAGAGTTAGTGATGTGAACTCAGTTCAGAGCCCCAGAAATCCACTCCTTCACGACATCCACCCACGACCATAAAGTTTGTGTCTTGGCCAATGTAGAACATTTGAAAAAAGAAATTGATAATGCGTCCTTGTTTCAATGAACCAATAAACATGCAATTTACTAGAAGGAAAAGTGAGCACACTCTTAATGACACACAGATTTGAGGGAGCAGGGGCATGATCAAGGCACAAAGACCAGGTGAGTCAGATGCAGGTGATCCTACTGGTAATGTGGATACAAGATGCATTAGACCCAAAGCCCAGAGTCAGACTTCACATTGCTTGTCTTCCTGTATCTTTAAATTTAGACAATTGCTTCAAGGTACCTAAGATTCATGGCTTACAAACTTTTTTTAAATTTTACACAGATCTAACAATTTTTTCATCCTTCCTTCCTTTCCCCCTTCCTTCCTTCCTTCCTTCCTTCCTTCCTTCCTTCCTTCCTTCCTTCCTTCCTTCCTTCT
>NC_022020.1:42410334-42412323 GCF_000317375.1 Microtus ochrogaster
CTTTCCCCCTTCCTTCCTTCCTTCCTTCCTTCCTTCCTTCCTTCCTTCCTTCCTTCCTTCCTTCCTTCTTTCCTTCCTTCCTTCCTTTTCCTTGGTTTATATGAGACAGGGTTTCTGTGTGTAGACTTGATTGTCCTGAAACTTGGTTTGTAGACCAGGTTAGCCTCAATCTCAGAGAACTACCTGCCTCTGCCTCCTGAATTTAAGGTATGCACCACCAAACCTGGCTCAAGATCTAACAATTTTCAGTTTACAGTCACTAGGTATCATATATATGTATGGATGGCAATATGATTCCTTCTCTTCCCCCTCCCCCGCTTCTGTTTTATATATCCCACACTGGCCTATAACCCTTATTCTCCCATTTCAGCCTTCTGAGTGCTGGGATTATAGGCATGTGTATGTCCAACTTTATTTTCTTAAACTTAAGAATTCATTCATTCAGTACTTCCATTAGTATCTTTGGCAATATACCCTCTGTTTGTGGAGATAACAGTGCAGCAAGCAGGAACGAAACGCTTCTCTTCTCACAATGGTGATGCTATGATTATCTTTCTCCAAAAGGAAGCTTGTTTTTTTTTTTAAAAATGTTTTCATGAGTAGTAGAAAGTTCTACATGATGGACCATCTAGAAACACAACCCAAGGGCATTAAGAATACAGTCCTGATGGGAAGGGTTCTCAGTCTAGGCTCCAGACTCCGGGCTTGGATGCCGTCCTTGGCTGCTGTATGGTGGCTGAAATGACCAGAAAACTGACTCCAGCTTCCCCGAAGACAGTTCCAACCACCAGGGTCAAACAAAGGCAAGCTGAAAACGACACAAAGGAGGCTGGTGTGTTGGGAACCTTGCCTTACCAAAGACTCTCAGATGCGCAGATGTCTGGCTTTCTTCATTACTTGTTCCCTGGCCTTGCCTTACCCAAAACTCTCAGATGTGCAGACGTCTGGCTTTCATCATTGCTTGTTCCCTGACATGTTCCCTCTGCAGCTTTTGGAAATATTAGAATCTAAGAGAAACTGAATATATTGATGTCTAATTTATCCCCCACTAGGACTAAAATATTGATATTAATACCCCAAACCATATATCATATGTAGGAACTATTCAACATATTAGTAACAGAGTAGATTAATTTATAGTGGGCCGTTTTCACCTCAGTTTGTGAGCTGGCCATATAAAACTCAGTAGATTTGAGGCAAACTTAGGAAGCAACAGACTTCATAGAATCCCCTCAGTGTTTGCAATGTTCTGTAAGAACCATTTTTAAACGATGGTCTTCTTCAGTGATGACCAGAACCAGAGTCCCTTGGTATCTAGTCTAATGGTTGAAGCCAGCAAGCAGGCCATGTCAGAGTGACACAGAAGCTGAGCTGTATGACCAGCATCTAGTCCCTGTGCAGAAGGCCTGTTTCAGGGTGAAACAAGAACTTGAATGTTTGGTATGCCGAGAGTTTTTAAGAAGCAGGAGAAGAGAATCATGGATCCATACTGTCCGTAAAGGTAGAGGAGATGGAGTTAACATGATCTGAGTAAAGTAGGCTCCACAGAGGAAACACTGGAATCCTAAAAGCTGGTGTAAGGTCTTTGACATAGTCAATTACTAAATAATCACTTATTTCTAATGAAAACAGTGATGATAATCAGTTGGGGAAAACAGATGCAATTTCAGGCTATGGTCAAGTAAAGAAAACTCTGAAATGAGGATTTAGCCCTCAGAGGAAATCTGTAAGGGTATTTGGGTATTCGACAAGCCATACAGGGAAGGGGGAGAGGCAAGTAGGAAGGCGGCAAAGAAAGCTGTAGTGTTGCAACAAGTCCCACGTCTGCACATAAGGAACTTGGACATATAAATATTCACATAGAAACTACTCCACCACCCTATGAACCCTTATTGTCTATGACTCTCTAGATCAAAGAAGCCAGTAGGAAATATCAGATCTCAAGCTGCCTCTTGCAGCCTGGAGCTGCTTTTTTGGAAGGAGGGTGTG
>NC_022020.1:42412640-42422491 GCF_000317375.1 Microtus ochrogaster
CATTCCATCCCACTAACCATCTAGCTGTAATCTATTTTAACCCTCTCAAAAATGCAACAAAGGTGATAGCATCATTGTCACCTTACAGGTGACTCCCCCCATTTCCACCAGATAAAGTACATATCTCATAAATGGTAGATGAAAAGGTCAAATTCAATTGTTTGACTCTAAACTCTGTTCCCTGAAACATTAAGCCATTCAGAGATTGTTTTACTGACATTAATGTTATTTAATGTTGATTTTATTCTATTATTCTATATTCTCCACATTAATATTAAATATTTTCTTTTTAACTGTATTTATTTGTGTTTAAAGACTATAGAGAAGGAAGTCATAAGGCAATCCAAAATGTAATTTAATATACTATAATGTCTGGCGAACCCACATTGTTAAGGATGCATTATAATACTGGAAAGCATAACTGTTCCCTGGAGATAAGAGAATTGTCAACCTATCAGTTGGATAAGACACTATCAGCATTTTCCCCAAACTGTGAACTCTGAACTCTAAAGACTTTCTATATACCTCAAAAGAGCAATACTTACGTCAAATACTTTGGGGGAAATTGCCTACTACCGCTCATACTAAGGACTCCAGGAAAGGCTTTAAACAACCCCATTCAGCTCTTCAACTTTTTCAGGAGTGATTTACTAACAGACAGTTTTTGAAAATTTTATGAAGCATGTATTAGTGTTTCATGGGATGTTAGCGGTTCATGAAATGGCCTTTAAGAAGCACTGGATTGGTATATCTGCATATACCAATTTGAGAGTGTCAATACCAAGAAACTGTGGCAAATATATATAAGAAGACTAGGGTTTAGAAGTGGTAGAACGAGCAGACATGCGGCAGCAATCTCTGTTCTTTCTCATGAACACACAGGACAGACAGAGGGACAATGGAAGTGGATGGGAAACTCAATCCTACGCCTTGCCACATAGCTACAATCTAGGCAGAAACCTTGCTGTTCACATATCAGACACATACCACATGATACCTTAGCAAATGATTCAAAGTAGAAAACAAAGGCAAGAAAATGCATTTCAGTTGTGTAGAGATGAGATGAAATAAAAATACATTTAAAACCCATGGCTTTATGAAAAATTCAATTCAGCACAGGGTAGGAACCACTGAGCTCTGCCATTCACAGGAATGCCACATGCTGGCCTGTTTTTTTTTTTTTTATGTATGTCACATGATATGTCCTTACTCCTCAGGGGATGCCTAGCAAACTCTTAAAAGTGATCTGAAAATAAATGAGTGGCTCCTAAAAGAAATAGACATTCTAGTTCTAGAAAAATGACTTTTTCTTCTCATAATGTTTCCTTACATCAATGAACAGAGATGGATCATTTTCAGTGGGTAATGAAATCCACCCCACACTGAACATCCCAGTTCAATTACACTGTATTTTAAAGGTGAAAACTTAGCTGCTCTATGTTCTCTTGGCCCCTGTGGAGGGGCTTCTCTGAGCTTTGGTGCTTCAGTTAATACGTACATTTTTGGATAAAAGCTCATATCTGTTTAGAAAATTCTCTGTTAACCTAGCTGAATCAGGCAGACCCTAAGTAAAGATCCAATGTGTGTGTGATAAGAAGGATCATAAGTCAAACATTAACATGTCTGTGTGAGTGCGAATAGAACTTGAAGGTGAATGTGCAAGACAAAGCTTGTGGAAGAAAATAACCTAAGTCACCAAGTGTGGTAGTGTGAATGTATTTTGGCCCCCATAAGATCATAAGAAGCGGCACTATTAGGAAGTGTGGCTTTGGGGGAGTGCATATGGACTTATTGGAGGAAGTGTGTCATTGTGGGGGCGGGTTTTGAGGTTTCCTATGCTCAGGATACCACCCAGTGTCTCAGTTGACTTCCTGTTGCCTGCAAGATATAACACTCTGAGCTCCCGCACCATGTCTGCCTGCGTGCCACCCCGCCATGATGATAATGGACTGAATCTCTGAGACTGTAACTGAGCCATCCCAATTGAATGTTTTCTTTTAAGAGTTGCCATGGTCATGGTGTCTCTTCACAGCAACAAAAACCCTAAGTAAGACACCAAGTTCAGGGACATTTGTATGTGAACCAGGGAAATTCATCCTGCAGTTTGGAAATATGATCAGTGACTCTGGGTTATACAGTCATATTGAAAGAAACACATCCATTCTGAAGTAGGCCCAGGACCGCAACTTTGTGATTATATATATTAACAAAAATGGAGAGTCATACCTTTTTCCAAATAGGGACTCAAACAAGAAATCAGTATAACACATAGACAGTGAGGTGGCTTTAGAGAGGATATTCTATTTATGAATATATGTGTTTGTGGGGTTGGGGGATGTCGCACATGGAAGCCAGAGGCAGGCATTGGGTTCCTTGACGCTGCAGTTAAAGCCATCTGTGAGTTTCCCAATGTGGATGCTGGGATCTGAACTTTGGTCCTCTGATAAAGCAGTGAGTGATCTTACCACCTCTCCAACCCCAGGGTTGTTTTTGGTTTATTCTTTTCTTTCTTCTTTTGGTTCACAATAGCAGACCTTTCCCCATCTGGAGTTGGAACTGAACCCTCAACCTGACTGGTGCATGGTGCTGTATATAAGGGAATGCTAGGGTGCCAGGAAATAGAGATCTGGGTTTGAACCGGCTTCTATGATCTCTGTCCAAGTGATTAGAAATTACTCTGAAGGGACAAGAGAAGCTGCACAGTTGACAGGGCACTCGCTTAGTGTGCACCAAGTCCCTGACTCTGGTGCCTAGTCCCATGGAAAGCGTGAGTGGTTATGCACATCACTAGCTGGAGACCTGGAGGCCACAGCCCGTCATGCTGGACTCTAAGCAGAGCAATTCATGTGTTCTCTTTATGCAGTCATTTTAGCCACTGGGTTTGATAGCTCTGTTTAATATTCATGACGTAGCTTTGGAATGCCCATTTTGCTCATCTGTATTTAATTCTCCATTGCCATTTTACTTATGAATAAATGATACAATGGGATTAAAGTTTTGCCTCATATTAACTTCAATCTGTCTCTGTGCACAAGCCTACACGTGTGTGTACATATGCACAGATATATAATTGGTAAGCATGTAAAACGTGATGTGGATGAGACACAGTCAGTCAAAACATCCAAAATGAGATGTTTAGATAGAGCAAGTATGGAAAATGTTGGTGAAATGCAGAGATAACTGTGCATGGACCGCTTCCAGGCAAAAATGTCATTTGAAAATACTCCAACAGAAAGGGAAAACAGCAAACATTTTTGGCGTTCTGGACTTCACTTCTGTAATGCTCCAGCCTCAGGAGGTGCAGATGTTTCCATAATGAAACCCCAGAACACTGATCCTCAATATTTTTATACATACAACTCTTACTGTTGGGTAAAGGATGTTTCTGCCTTAAAAGTATTGGGGGAAATCATGGCACACATGACAGATCGTGCATGACAAAGTGAACATTGCAGAATGTTTTATCCTAGCCATCTGTCAACATTTTCCCATAGACTATAGGATCTTTCCAGTGCTAAGATGAAACGGGAACGCTTCATAAAGCAGTTAAGATTTTAAAGAATTTTATTTAGCTGCTAACTACACAGAACAGATGTAATTATGAATCCTAAGCAAAAGTGATGTTTTCTGTGAGTTAATACTTCAATGGAATGACTATTTCATGTGTAAGCAAACTACATAATTAAATTGTACTCACATCATTTAAATTCTGGCTTTATGTGCATTTCCTTTCTTGTGATAAAATATGCCAGGAAGTACTACAGTGGGGTGTGAGCGTGTGTGCATGCACGCCCATGTCTGGGCATGTTTTAAAGTACTGCTTTTTGAGATTTGTCATCAAGCAAAAAGACTTTTTAAACAAAAGGCATGTAATATTTGTAATAGCATGATATATTTCCAAGAAAAGAGGAGAAATCATAAAAAAGAAGGGATACTGTAAAGGAAGAGAACAATTGAAAAAAGAGAGAGAAGTTAAAAGAAAAGGAATAGGGTGAAGTTCAGATTTTTTTTCTTTCCATTCAAGGACAGCACCTAAGACTGCATTAATGTTTGTTGGTAGCTAACTCCAGGTTCTAGCATTGAGTTCATTAATTGAGGAGTCCGCCATGACTGCACGGCCAGAGTGGTTCCCCTCTGACCAAACTTCTCTCTGATTCACCTCATATGAAGAGATTTCTTTTTGGCACTTTTAGCTGTACATGTACCTTTTATTAGGAGCAAATAGAATATAGGGGAGCAAAGTGTTTTAAATAGGCTTTGTACTGCTGTGATGAAACACTGACCAAAATCAACTCAAGGAAGAAAAGGTTTATTTCATCTTATACTTCCGAGTCACACTCCATCACTGAGGGAAGTCAGGGCGGGAACTCAGGCCAGGAACCTAGAGTCAGAAACTGAAACAGAAGCCACGGAGAAATGCTGCTTATGGTCTTATTCCCCAGGGTTTTCTCCGTCCACTTTCTTATATGACCAAGGGTCATTTCCCTATAGGTATCTTCATCTGCTGAGGGATGGAACCTCACAAATCAGGAAAATATAATAATGTAAAATAATGTAAAAGTGTGTGAGAAAATACATTCTCTCTCCATACATGAACCACAAGCAAGTTTATAATCCTTCTGTCTGAGTTAGAAGCAGCTTTGATAAAGTATAAATGAACAATTACTCAAGGGTATCATCCCGAAATTCTTTTTCACATCGTAGGCTTTGAAAAGAGCACCCTCAGTTTTGAACACATTCATACAATGTTACCCAGCAAATCTTTCTACCAACCGTAGAGTTTTCTAGCAAAACGTTCCCTGGCCAAAATTATGATTGAATTTGAGAAAAGGGCTCTGGGCTGAGCTTTTCAACAGAGCCTTCCATGAGCTTATCATCAGTAGTGTATAGCAGCTGCAGCTGAGGCATGAGGGAAAACTGAGACCATCAGACCCTGCATGTTTCATTAAAATGACATGATTCTTCTGTCATCTGTTCTACATGGTGAGCTGACAGGAGCTGATTCAGGATTCATTTCTGCTTTAAAAAACAGGGCAGGTGCGCTTCAGGACATGTATACACAGACACACAGAGACATACACACACACACACACACACACACACACACGAGTTGACAGTGGTGAGGCAGTACAGAATGGGTCCTGGAGATGGCACTGATCAGGACTTATACAGGTATGCAGTCCTCCCTCCGCAGGACAAGCTCACAGGAGGAGCTCAACAAAGTCTCCGCTGGGCATCTCATGCAAAATTGAGCACCTCTCCCATTTTGTGGATACTAGTAGCTGCTTTTTTCTCCAAAGGTTGGCCAGTTTCCTTCTATCTGAGATGCTCTTTTGAGGTCCGTACTGACAGCTAATGTTGTAGACGGAGAGGAACTTGTAAACGAAACACATCTGCAGATGGCAGGCATTCAGCTGCCAAAGATTATTTCCTGACTCCAACTCCACCTGTCCCTGCAGTTAGGCTACATTCCGGTGGAAGATTCGGGGTTGTTACGAGCTTGATCACCATGACTTCATCTTCCAGGCCATACCGTGAGTTCGGAGAGCAGGGTGCTGAAGGCTCCACCCAGGAGTCAATCTGCTTCATAAACAAGTTGTCTAGGGGCTTCTCTGAAGTCACACAACAACAGACCCAAAGAAACCAAGCCTCTTAAATTTAATCCTGATTATCTTGCATGGCCTGTGATTCCCTGCAAGTTTCTATAAGGACACTGTGTTAACAGATCTCAGGCCCCAGACTGGCCTCCCACCAGTCCCATCTGCCTCTTTAAGCATGTGGTCCTGGTTTTTTTTCTACATGAGATGAAAACTGGCACCATTTTCTTCAGCATCGAGTTTTGCTGTCCTACTTCTGTGTTTATCAGATTGGTCCTAAGACATCCAAACTATCTGAATGATGTCCTTTTGGGGAATTACATCCTTGCAGTGATTTTTGACAATATCAGAGTTCCTCTAAGGGATCAATAAAGATTTCTAAGCAAATGCGTCTGTGCTTTGAGTTGAGCATCAGTTATCCTATGTAGCTATTTTATCCAATTCTCCCAAGGCCACTGACTATCTATCAAAAGGCAAGCTATGCTCTTGATTCGTCATCTAAGGAAGGACAGATGTGTTTATTATATCAGGTGTCATATATGTTACCAATGGGAAGGTTTTCCATCAAATAACTCCATCCTTCAAATATCACTGTTTTTTCTACTGGGATGTGTATGGAGATAATTAATGTACTCTATACTAAAATCACAGTAAGTCGAGCTCAAGAGGAAGTTCAACAACAGCATTTACTCTTGGTCAGACTTAGATATGACCCTTGGCAAGTTTTATATTTAGTTTTGTTATTATTTTAGCTGATAAATTGGGATATGAGCTAATTTTTGTGATTTAAAAAAAAACATTGTATGTGGTTAGCTGGAAAAATTAGCTAATGAGTATTAAGAACAGAAAGGTTTGGGTCTTTGCTTTTTTTTCCTGAAACAAATTGTCTACCTTGTGAAAGCAGTCAGTCTTATGATCATTAAAGTCAAAAGCAAGATGTGAGACATTTCAAAGCAAGAACATAAGTGTGCATATAAACAGTGCAGGACAACAGACCCAGAAATAGAAATCGTTCTTGAAGTGTTTGATCTCAGATAGCCAGTTTACATAAAACGCTGAGAGCCCAAAGGTAAAGAACACCGGCCTCTCCATATACCCTCTCTCCTCTTTCAATAGACTTTCTCATCTCCTCAATTAATTTCCCCATCTGCCCTGGGAATTAAGAAATCTTTACTGTTA
Organism: Microtus ochrogaster; assembly: GCF_000317375.1. NCBI lineage: Eukaryota > Metazoa > Chordata > Mammalia > Rodentia > Cricetidae > Microtus > Microtus ochrogaster. The sequence continues at coordinate 42,419,417 of NC_022020.1, forward strand.
TAGTGTTAAACATTCCTATATTTTTATCTTTATTATGCCAATTTTGATATCTATAATTTGAGTTAACACTTTCTAAAACACTTGGACTGGTATATTGACAGGGTTTTTGTTTTGAGATTTACTATAATTACATTCCCTTCTCTTCCCTTCCTCCAAACTGTCCCATATACCCCTCCACATTCTTTTTCAAATTCATAGCTTCTTTTTTCACTGAAACACCTTGCTGCTCTGGGGACTGCCACAAAGAATCAGGGTCTGGCTATCTCATGGTGGTGACATGTGCACACACGCACACACACACACACACACACACACACACACACAAATATATGTATATATCACAAAGAATCAGGGTCTGGCTATCTCATGGTGGTGACATGTGCACACACATGTGCGCGCGCACACACACACACACAAATATATGTATATATATATATATATATTTCCTAAATAAAACCTGATGGGTCCATATAATGGTATTTGTATGAAAGTCCCCTTGGTATAGACAAGCACTTAGTCTAATCTTCCCTGGGGAGACCCTTTCCTGCTCTCAGCTTTCTTTAGCTGCCATTCGCTCTTTTTGTAGAGTTGAGGCCTGGTGGGCTTTCCTCATGTAGTCCAGCATATCCGCTGGCGTTATTCTTGTTCGGTTCACATTTGAGCAGTCATGTTGGTAAGACTTCATAGGTGTAGCTCTTGATATTACTAGGAAACACAATATCACAGACAACACTCTGACCCTCTGAATCTTACAATCTTCCACAATGTTACCTGAGTTTTAGGTGTGGGGGTGTTTTGTAGCTGTATCCATTGGGACTGGACTCCAAGACTCTGCATTTTGATTGATTGTAGCTTTCTGAAGTGGTTTCCATCCGTTACAAAGAGAAGTTTCTTTGGTGAGGGGTGAAGACTAAACTTATCTGTACTTACAAAGACAAATATTTATAGATAGCTGTTAGGGATTGTGCTGGTTTAGTAAATTAGTGGTTGTAGATTCTCCTCTGACAACCTCACTAGAACTGAGTAGTTAAATGAGTTTCCAGTACCAGATATGATTTCTGTCTTTTTGACCAGTCTGAAGACTAATCAGAGAGCTGTTAGTCACCGTAAAGGTAGCTGAGCCACTACTGCACCCGTGAGGGCATCATCTTGCACAGTATCACAGTTGGAATATTCATATATAGATATCTATGCAGACCAAAATCAAAATCAAGGATATATATAGGATATCCAATATGATACAACACAAACATATAAATCAATCATAACAGACCTAAAGAAAAAATGCCTTAATACCATAATATAATGGAACTTAAGCAACACAATTTTAGCAACAGACATATTATCCAGACAGAATATTGACAAAGAGCTGCATTAAATTGTACCTTACACCATTTGAATTTAAAGAACATCTAAAAAATATCCTCTCCAACCAGAAAAGGATAACATTCTTTAAGGCCAAAATTACTATCCTAGCAAAATTAGACATGAACACAACTGAAAAAAAAATAATAAGGCCATAATCTTGGTAAACATAAATATAAGAATTCCTCAAAAGATACATACCGAAGCCAACAACATATTAAAATATTATTTAGTATAGTCAAGTAGATTCCTGAGATTCAAGAATGTTTCAATATATGTAGTAAAAATCACTAAATGTGACACACCAAATCAAATAAAAGAGAAATAACTGAGAATAAACGAGAAAAACTGCGATCTTGTCAATAGATGAGAAAACTGAGTTGATAAAATTTAACACCCCTTCGTGATTAAAAACTGAAAGACAATAAAGAATATAAGAAATGTGACTCAATATAAAAATAGCCAAATATAGTTCATCAACAACCAGGAAAGGCTGACACGTGTCCAGGACCTGGAACTGAACAAGGATACCCGCTTGTGTTGGTTATCTTTGTCACAGGCGGAAGAGGGAATCTCAGCTGAGGAATTGCCTCCATCAGACTGGCCTTTGGGCATGTCTGTGGGGCATTTTTTTGATCAGTGATTGATGAGGGAGGGTCCACTCCACTGTGGGAGTACCCTTTGACAGGTAGGCCCAAACAGCATAAGAAAGAAAGCTGTGGAAACCAGGAACAGCAAGTCAGTAAGCAGTATTTCCTCTGTGGTCTCCACTTCCGCTCCAGCCTCAAACTCCTGCCTCGGCTTCCCTTCATGATGGAGTGTAAATTGTTTTCCAGGTAAGGTCTTTCTTCCCCTACATTGCTTTTGGCCAGTGTTTTCTCACAGTGGCAGAAGGAACATTAGGGCAGCACTCTCCCTACTTCTATTCAGCGTACTACTGAAAGAGTCATCACAGAAGTTAGGGAAAAGAGAGCAATAAAGACTATCTGACTAGGAAAGGGAGAAAAATTGTTGGTGTTTATTGACGCTGTGATCTAGTGTAGAGAAAACTCCACAGATAGAACCAAAGAAAGTATTTAGAATGATTGAACAAGTCTGGCTAAGTTCCAGAGTGCAAAAATCAATGTGCAGAAATCAGTAATGTCATAATATACCAATATCAAATTAGCATTAAAATAGCCCCATTTACAGTGCTCACATAATAAAAGCATATCTGAGGCTAAATTTAACAAAAAGAGAAAAGGACTCTACAAGAGAAGCAAAATGTCATTGATGAAAGATACTGAATAAGACACGGAAAGATAAAGACACCCAATGTTGACGTGTCAGGATAAACAACATCCTTAAAATGATGCTATCTGAAGTGATCTAAACATTCAATGCACTTCCTAACAAAATGCCAAGATACTCCTTATGGAACAGAGAAGAGCAGTCCTAAAGTTCCTAATAGAACTAACAAAGAGAGAGACAACAGAGACAGAGACATGCAGGTCGCCAAGGAAATTCTGAGAAAAAAAAAAGTAACAAAACAAGAGTTATTCTATTATCTGACTTCACTGTTTTGTACTTACTGGCTTTTAATTTTTTTATATGATGCATTTTAATCACACTATTTCCCTTCCCACAATTCCTCCTACATTTTCCGCACCAACTTACTCATAAGACTTGATATTCTCTCTCTCTCTCTCTCTCTCTCTCTCTCTCTCTCTC
>NC_022020.1:42422641-42449359 GCF_000317375.1 Microtus ochrogaster
CAAACAAAAAAGACAAAAAGATACTAAAACAAAACAAAAACAGCACACAAAAAACACAATCTTGTTTTGGGTTGGCCAACTACTCCTGGGCCTGGGGCTGCCTGTCCTGTGACTGATGCACTGGTGTTACTGGCTTGGAGAACGTTGCTTTTCCCTCCCCCAGAAGCTCTGCATTGCAAACAGCTCCTTGGGTAGAAGTAGGATATTTTGCTTACTTCTTCTCAAGCTGGCATTTTCTCTGCCTTGACTTTGTACTGATCTTGGGCAAACAGTCACTGTGAGTTCAAAGTGAATCAGCTTTTTTGGATAATGGAAAAGCCACTTTCCTTGGAGTCCTCTACCACCTCGGGCTCTTCTTTCGATCCATCTCCTCTTCTACATAGATAGCCAAGCCTTGATGGAAGGGCTTTGATGACAATATCCCATTTAGGACTGAGTGTTCTCAAGTTTCTCACTCTCTGCACACTGTCCTGTTATGGACCTCTGTGTTAATTCCCATTCACTGAAAGAAGATGCTTCTCTGATGAGGGTTGACCAGTGCACCAATATATTGAATTAGCAATACATCATTAGGGGTCATTTTATTGTCATGTTTCTTTAGCAGAATAAATGTTTCAGGTTTCCCCCCACAGGGCCAAGAACCTTTCTAGTCTTGGGTTGTTGGCTACTTTATCAGTCTCAGTTATGGGTTCCTACTCAGGGGAAAAACTCAAATCCAACTGGAAAATGGTTCGATATTCCTATATCATCGTTCCATTATCTCACAAGTATGTTTTACAGACAGGTTTCTAGTGTAGGTTGCCTGTTTTGCAACTGAGTGATATTGATGATGACTCTTCTTTTCTAGCAGTGTGCACGAGTTCCTTCTAGTACTGGAATCCTAGTCAGTAGGGGTGAAGCTTCTAGTTGGACACCAGCTTGGTTTTCTCATATTCTATGACTTAAGTAAGTTTTGTCTTCAACGATAGGACCTCACCATCAGGTTATGGAGAGAAACCAACAGATTTGGCAATAGCCTGGGATGTTTGGGGATATGGTCTATAGGACCCCTTTGGCTAATAATTCACCAAGATTTAGCCTATGTCTGGCAGTGGAGGTTTTACTTGGTGGCATAGTATGTCTAGTTGGGGCATTGCCTCCCCCATTGTATGGTAATTCCATTTAAATTCCATGTATATGTTTTCCACATGACCTTTCAAAGCACATTTATTATTATTATATTATTATTAATTATCTCTCCCTATATTTCATACTTCACCTTGCCTCTCCATTTACTCTTCCTATTGTAGCTTTTCCTTCGTCACTTTATAATACTATATCCATTTTCCTTCCTTTGGAAGATCCACTCCTCCCGCCTTGTCCTACATTATTGTAAATGAAAAACACCTATCTAAAGCTTAAAAGCCAATATCCACATAAAAGAAAAAAACATGTGATACTTGTCTTTTGGGGTCTGAGTTATGTGCCTAGTTCTATTCATTTACCTGCAAATTTGATAATTTCATTTTTCATAATAGCTAAATAATAATCCCATTATATCTAAGTAAGACATTTTCATTTTCCATCCATCAGTTAATGGACATCTAGACTGTTTCCAGTTTCTGGCTCTTATGAATAAAGCATTAATGACCATGGTGAGTGAGTATCTCTGCAGCAATATGGAGAGTCTGTGGCTATAGTGTCAGGAGTGGTATAACCAGTTCTTTCAGTAAACTGATTTGAAGCTTTGTGAGGAACCTGTACACTGCTTTCCACAGAGACTGTGCAACTTTTTACTCCCAGCAGTGATGCAAAAGTATTCCACTTTCCCACATCATCTCAAGCACCTGCTGCCCACTGCTTTATTGATCTTGGTCATTCTGACTAGGGTAAGTTGACATTTCAAAGCAGACTTAATTTTCATTTTCCTGATGCTTAAGGATGTTTAAGTGTTTAAATTTTTAAGTGTTTATCAGTCATTTGTGTTTCATCTTTTGAGAACTCTCGAAGCTGTTTATTTCTGTTTTTCGTTTTTGTTGTTTTCTTAATGCCTAGTGTTATTTTTTTCTTTTCAAGAATAGATTCTTTTCTCGCATATTATATCCTGATTACAGTTTCTCCTCTCTGCACTCCTCTAAATTTCTCCCTACCTCCCCTCCTATCCAGATCCTGTGCTCTTCTGTCTCTTATTAGAAAAAGAACAGTTTGTTATCTAAGAGGTAATAACCAAACATAATAAAAAAAAACAAAATAAATTTAAAAACCATAACATTGAAGTTGGACAAGGCAAACCGATGGAAATCAAAGGGCCCAAGAAAAGGTTGTTTCACACTCAGGAATCCCATAAAAACAGTAAACTGGAAACCATACTAAATACACAGAGGACCTGCGGCAGAACTCGAGCAAGCTTTGTGCTTGGTTCTTCAGTCTCCGTGAGTTCATATGAACTTTGTTTGGTTGATTTAGAGGGCTTTATTTTCTTAGTGTCCTTCCTCCCCTCTGGCTCACATGCTCTTTCCGTCTCCTCTTCTTCAGGGTTCCCTGAGCTCTGAGGGGAAGGATTTGATGGAGACATCCCACATAGGGCTAAGTGTTCTAAGGTCTCTCACTCACTTAGTAATGTCTGGCTGTGGGTCTCTGTATTTGTTCCCATCTCCTGCAGGAAGAAGTTTCTCTGATGATGACTAAGCAAAGCACTGATCTATGGGTATAGCAGAATGTCATTAGGAGTCATTTTATCACTATGGTTTTGTTTGTTTGTTTGTTTGTTTGTTTTTAAGACTAGTAGTATTTGGTTTTATCCTAGATCCCTGGCTTATTGGGTCTAAGGTCCCACTTATTAATTGTTGATCTCAGTGTCTGGGTTACTGATATTCTATTCAGGAAGTTGTTTCCTGTCCCAATGCATTCAAGGCTCTTTCCCACTTTCTCTTCTGCTAATATATATATATATATTGGATTTTCAAGACAGGGTTTCTCTGTAGTTTTTGGTGCCTGTCCTGGAACTAGCTCTTGTAGACCAAGCTGGCCTCAAACTCACAGAGATCCGCCTGCCTCTGCCTCCCGAGTGCTGGGATTAGAGGCGTGCGCGGATTTATGTTGAGGTTGTCGATCCCCTTGGACTTGAGTATTGTGTAGAATGATGGATTTATTTGCCTTCTACATACCCACATCAGTTATGCCAGTACCACTTGTTGAAGATGTTTTCCTTTTTCCATTGCATGATTTTGACTTCTTTGTAAAAAATCAGGTGTTCATATATTTACTAATTTACAGTAGGGTCTTCAATTCGATTTTGATTATCCACCTGTCTCTTTTTATGTCGGTGCCAAACTGTTTTTATTACTACAGCTCTATAGTAGAGCTTGAAATCAGGGTTAGTGATAGCTCCAGAAGTTTCTTTACTGTACAGGATAGCTTTAGCTATTTTGGGTTTTTTGTTTTTCCACATGAAGTTGTAAATCGTTCTTTCAAAACCTGTACTGGAAGTTTAATGTGGATTGCATTGAATCTGTAGATTGCCTTGGTAAGATGGCTATTTTTACTTTTAATCTTATTGATTCATGAGCATGGGAGATCTTTCCATCTTCTTATATCTTGTTCAATTTCTTTCTTCAAAGACATGAAGTTCTTGTCATATAGATCTTTAACTTGTTTGGTTAGAGTAATCCCAAGATATTTTATATTATTTGTAGCTATTGTGAAGAATGTTGTTTCCCTGATTTCTTTCTTAGCCCATTTTTTGTTTATGTATTGGAAGGCCACTGAGTTAATTTTGTACCCAGCCATTTCACTGGAGGTGTCTGTCAGCTGTAGGAGTTCCCTAGTAGAATCTTAGGGATCTCTTATGTATACTAACATGTCTCTGCAAATGGCAATACTTTGACTTCTTTCTTTCCAATTTGTTATCCCTTGATCTCTTTTTGTTGTCTTATTGTTCTAGCTAGAACTTTTAGTACTGTATTAAATAGGGAGAGAGTGGACAGCCTTTTCTTGTTTCTGATTTTAGTAAAATTGTTTTGAGTTTCTCTCCATTTACTTTGATGTTAGCTATTGGCTTGCTCTATATTTCATTCATTATGTTTAGGTATGTATCTTATATCCCTATATCTCTACAAGACATTTATCATGAAAGGGTGTTGAATTTTGTCAAAGGCTTTTTTGTGACCATCTATTAATATGATCGTAATTTTTTTTTCTTTCAGCTTGTTTACATGGTGGATTATCTTGATAGACTGTCATATGTTGAACCATCCTGTATCTTGATCATGGTAGATGATCTCTTTGATGAGTTCTTGGTTCAGTTTGTGAGTATTTTATTGAGTATTTTTGCACCAGTGTTCATGAGAGAAATGGCTCTGCAATTCTTTCTTTGTGAATCTTTGTGTGGTTTGGGTATCAGGGTGACTTCAGCCTCATAAAAAGAATTTTGCAATGTTCTTTCTGTTTCTGTTTGCAATAATTAAAGGAATATTGGTATTAGCTCTTCTTTGAAAGTCTGGTAGAATTCTGCACTGAAAACATCTGTCCCTTGGCTTTTTTTTTTAATTAGGCTTTTAATACTTCTTCTATTTCCTTAAGGATTATAGGTTTATTTAAATTATTTATCTGGTCTTGACTTAATTTTGATATGTGGTACCTATCAAGAAATCTGAACATTTCTTTTATATTTCCCAATTTTGTGGAGTACACATTTTTCAAGTATGACCTAATGAGTCTCTGGATTTCCTCAGTCTGTCGTGTCTCTCATACCATTTCTGATTTGCTAATTTGGATATTCTCTCTGTGTGTTTTAGTTAGTTTGGATAAGGGTTTGTCTATCTTGTTGATTTTCTCAAAGAACCAACTCTTTGTTTCATTGATTCTCTGTATTGTTTTCTTTGTTTCCATTTTATTGATTTCAGCCCTTAGTTTAATTATTTCCTGGCATCTACTCCTCCTGGGTGAGTTTGCTTCTTTTTGTTGTAGAGGTTTCAGGTGTGCTGTTGAGTCGCTTGTGTGAGAGTTCTACAAATTCTTTATGTAGGCATTTAGTGCTATGAACTTTGCTCTCAGCACTGCTTTCACTATGTCCTGTAAGTTTGGGTATCTTGTGCATTCATTTTCATGAATTCTAGAAAGTCTTTAATTCTCTCTTTATTTCTTCCTTGACCCTTGGTGATTCAGATGAGAATTGTTCAGTTTCCATGAATTTGTAGATTTTGTGTACTTTGTGTTGCTGTTTAACTCCAACTTTAACACATGGTGGGTGATCTGATAAAACACAGGGAGTTATTGCAATTTTTTTTCATCTGCTGATATTTGTTTTGTGTTCCAAGTATGTGGTCAATTTTAGAGAAGGCTCCATGAGGTGCTGGGAAGAAAGTATATTCTTTTGTGTTTGGTTGAAATGTTTTACAGGTATTTGTTAGGTTCATTTGAGTCATAATATCTATTAGTTCCCTGATTTCTCTGCTTAGTTTCTGTCCTGATAATGTGTCCATTGTTGAAAATGAGTGTGAGAGCATGAGAGATCTTTTCATCTTCTGGTGTTTTCCTCAATTTTTTTGTTCAGTGTTTTAAATTTTTTCATTATACAAGTCCTTCATCAATCAGAGCTATCCCAATTTTTTTATTTATTAAAGATTTCTGCCTCCTCCCTGCCACCGCCTCCCATTTCCCTCCCCCTCCCCCAATCAAATCCCCCTCCCTCCTCAGCCCAAAGAACAATCAGGGTTCCCTGCCCTGTGGGAAGTCCAAGGACCGCCCACCTCCATCCAGGTCTAGTAAGGTGAGCATCCAAACTGCCTAGGCTCCCACAAAGCCAGTATGTGCAGTAGGATCAGAAACCCATTGCCATTGTTCTTGAGTTCTCAGTAGTCCTCATTGTCCACTATGTTCAATGAGTCCGGTTTTATCCCATGCTTTTTCAGACCCAGGCCAGCTGGCCTTGGTGAGTTCTTGATAGAACATCCCCATTGTCTCAATGTGTGGGTAGACTAGCAATGGAAGATGGTTCCTGACGTCCGGCCTCTGACCTCCATACACGTGTGCGTGCATCCCACATGCATACAAACATGAAAATGGAGAAGTACTGATGACATTCTGTGTTGTCTGAGTTTTCTGTCTTGGCCGGTTCCCGTCATTGTTAAGTCCCAAAGAAATCACACAGAGGTCTACATTAGTCACAAACTGATTGGCCTAGTATCTCAGGCTTCTTATTAACCTTACAACTTATATTAGCCCATTATTCATATCTGTGTTAGCCACATGGCTCAGTACCTTTTTTAGCAAGGCATTTACATCTTGCTTCTTCTGTGGTTGTGCCAGGACTACGTCCTCTTCCCAGAAGTCTCCTGTTCTCATTGACATGCCTCTACTTCCTGTCTGGTTGTCCCACTTATACTTCCTGCCTGGCTACTGGCCAATCAGCATTTTATTTAAAATATAATTGACAGAATACAGACCAATGTCCCACAGCAATTCTAGAGCTACTTGATACCGATGGAAGTAGAAACTATTGAAAATAAACTGGACCCAGATAGACAAGTAATGTGGGGGCCTATTGGATTGTAGGATTTTAGTGGCTTGGAGTAGCATGGTGGTCACCAAAAGTTGGTAAGTCAGAGCAGAGAAACATAAAGATTGCTTCATCAATGGGTACTAAGTGATTAATTACAGCATGAGGCTTTGGTGTTTTACTGTACAATAAAGGAAGTATAGATACTGACAACATACTGCTTATTTAGAAAAATAGCTAGAAGGAAGGATTTTAAATTTTCCTCCACAAAGAAATGCTAACTGAGGTAATAAATGCACCCTTATATGAATGACATAATATATACATGTATCAAAACAATACATTTTCACCAAATACATTTTTATGTATCAGTTTAAAAAATAAAATCAATCTTTATTGTAAGTATACATCAGAACACTAAATTGCACCAGCCTAATTAATTTAATATTGTGTCAAAGAGCTCATAACTGGTGCTCTGAATGAAGTGAACAGCCATTCAGTGTTATCTACAGAAACATTTCAGAAATGACTCATCCTTAACCATTGTCACTCTGTGGCAGATGGTCTGAACAACGGCTTAGTGACAGGGTGTGTGGCATTAACTGCGTTATATGCTAGAACAATCCATAAGACACTACTTGGAAATCTCTACTGAATCTTTACTATCAGTTTTCCTTCCTTGATAATACGGAAGGAAAGAGAATCAGAAGGCTATATGGGTAAATGTATATTAACGTTTTATATATATAAACGTTATATTTGCTCATAACTTAACGACAGATGTGTGGTTTGGGGATCCCTAGGGTAGGTGCAGCTCTATGGCACATTAGAGCCAATAATAACGATCTTTGTATATTTTGCCTTGACCTAGTGATCACTTTCAATTACTGTATCTATTGTCTTTGTATCAGTCTAGTTTCTGAAGGCATTGTGATCCCATTATATTGAGGTTATCTGACTAGCTACCCTGATATTCAGACTGTAAGGTTTTTAGATGTAGGTACCATTTTGTTAGTCTGCTCCTCTGTGAAGACCCTCAGGGACTACGAGCACAATGATAACACTAGTACCAAACAAATATTTGCATATAGAGCTTCCTACCAAACCAATACATTGTTTTCTAGAGTATCTGCATTCTCTTCTGTTTTCACCGCCAATGTGAGTAACCCAGTTATGCTGTTCTGTATGCTCAACGGGTTCTGGAATTGTGGCGATTTTTCATTTTAATTATTTTGGGGACAACATAGTGATATTTCACTGTGGTTTTAATTTTCTTGTCCCTCATGACTAATGATGTTAAACATCTTTTCGTGGGCTTATTTGTCATTCATGTCATTTCACAGGCTTGTTTGTATATCCTCTTTGTTGACATATTTTCTCATGTCTTCTGCTAATCTGATCATTTGTTTTACCATTGAGGGATTTAAATATTCTTTATATATCCTAGATAATACTCCTTTGAGGGATTTGCAATTTAAATTTTTTAATAAGACCTTTCAAAGGGAAAACCATTAAAGTTGAAGAAGTTTGACTTATCAGTTTTTCCCTTTACAAATCGTTTCAAGACTAAGAATATTTTATCTAGCTCTAGATCCTAAGAGTTTCCCTGGTTTTTACTAAAATGTTGTATAGTTTGATATTTAACTTTTATAGAAAGTAGTATTAGGCCAATGCTTCTTAATTCTCTTTGGTATATGATCGTTACTCTTCTCAGAAGCATGTGTTGAGTATGTCTTTCTTCCATGAAATTGTGCTTATATTCTACACTGTATACCAACCACAAACCAGCTGGGCAGGGGGCGAAGAGATGGCCCAGAAGTTAAGAGTGCATTATTCTCTTCCAAAAGAGCTGAGCTTGGCTTCCAGCACTCACATCAGTGGCTCACAACTGCCTGTATGCCTAGCTCCAGGGCAATCTGATACCTCCAGCCTACATTGGAGCATACATACCACATGCAGACACACACACACACAATTTTAAAAATATTTTTTAAAAAGAAAAAGAATTGGGCATATTTTATAGATCTATTTCTGTGTTTTCTATTCTACTTCATTGGTCTAGGTATCTGTCTGCCTACATCTTTTGGTCATGAGTATTATCTCAATAACAGATTTCCTTACTTTGTCCCTGTTCAGACATTATGTGTATGCACATGTACATGTGCATAAGTGCATGTTTGTGTGTGTGTGCATGTACTCCTGTGTGTGATGCTAGGCAATCACACTACTGTTGAAAAATAACCCCAATTACTGACTATTTTAATTATATGTGGTTGTTTTCCTCCAGAGGAAGCACATTAGTCTTTCCTACCTTTATGTTGAAAAGAACCGCTTGTTTGTCCTGGCTGCCCAGAATCAAAATAATAACACAGAAACTGTATTAACTAAATTGGCCCATTAACTCTACCTTCTTATTGGATAACTCTGACATCTTAATTTAACCCATTTCTATTAATCTGTATGCCACCATGAGGTCATGACCTACCAGCAAAGTTTCAGCACGGCTATCTTGAGCAGTGAATCTACAGTGTCTCCTGACTCCGCCTTCCTTCTCCCAGCATTCAGTCCAGTCCTCCCTGCCTACTTAAGTTCTGCCCTATCAACAGGCCAAGGTAGTTTCTTTTTTCATTAATGGTAAACACAGCACACAGAGGGGACTCCAACATCACCTTTACTAATGCAGTACAAGTGTATTATTATGGAGAAAATAGAAATGTTACCATCTTTAGTCTTTCCAACCAAACTATATCTGTTTTTTAGATCTTAGTTTTTGGCATCAGTGTTCTGTAGTTTTCATGGTACAAATACCATCCATGTCTTATTTGAGCTTCCCAAGTTCCTCTTTCGGTATGATGGTTTTGCACTTTTAATTTTGATGTCTAAATAGCTTGGAGAATTATTCAAGTTCACTGTCATTCTTCTGAATAAACACAACTTGCTCTGATTTCTTGTCCCTGGCAACATTCAACATTCCCAGGAAAATTCTGGCTTTGCCTAGGTTTAACATCTTCTTTTTCCTAAGAGCTTGAAATCAACACCAAGGTAAGAGGTTTACCAAAGAGGGGCCACCCAAGTAGAGATTCAGACACTGTCTGCAGTCCTGTAAGTGGTAAGGATCTGAAGGCTGAAGGGACTGTCCATTGAGAAATGCCGGCAAGGGAAATTAGGAGGAACAGAAAGAAGGTGAAAAGGGAAGGAGGGGATGACAGAGACAATGATGACAAGGAAAGAAAGACAGGAGAGTGAAACACAAACTCTGTACTATAGACCTAATGGTGAAGTGAAGGTCTCTTCTCCAATTAGAGTTGATTTTTCAGGAAGGGGGACTTAGAACTTAGACACATTAATTCTGGAAGAAAGGAATTTACTCTGTAAGACTTAGAGATCTGACACTGACTGAACCCCACCCTAAACACACACACATACACACATATAACTTCATAACACATTCCCTCTGCTCTCCTCTATAATATATTTATAATGTATAATATATAGTATATATATATTACACAACCTATATATATATGAATGTTTTGACTATTCTCTGTGTTTTATATATATATATATATATATATATATATATATATATATATAGCCTATGTTTACAGCTCTTTGCCTTTCAAGTTTTAGATTCAAGTTTTTGACCCAGTTCGAATTGATCCTTATATATGGTAAGATAATGGATCAAACTGCAACCCTTACAAGGTAGATATCCAGTTTTATCAGCACCATATGTTGAATGGGAGATGATCTTTCCAATATATGCTTTTGGAAACTATGTCAAAAATTAGGTCACCACAGGTGTCTAGGTTTGTTTGGGATCCTCAAGTTTACTCCATTGGTGTACACGTGTTTCTGTGTTGGTCATATTGTATCTGTCACTATAGCTCCATACTATAATTTGGAGTGAGGGATTGTGATATCCCAAATGTTCTTTTTTTTCAAGATCAAAATAAAAATTAAACTTGATGGAAATAATTAAATGTGTAGATGTTTACAAACACACAATGCCCTGACACTTTCAGAAGCATTCCTAATCAGAAGAAGAGACACTTCTGGAAGCAAATTTTAACATTAAGTCCTAAGAGAACATAATAAAGAATTTAAATTTTCTTGTAAACTGTCAGTTTTTGTGCTTTGTGATTGTTTTGTTGTTCTTGTTCTTTTGTTCTTTCTCTTTGAGACATGGTTTCTCTGTGTATCCCTCTCTGTCCCGGAACTGACTCCATAGATCAAGTTAGCCTTAAACTCACAGAGATTCTCTTGCCTCTGCTTCCTGCATGCTGGTATTACAGAGGGGTGCCACCGCTGCCCAGTTGTTTTTTGTTTGTTTGTTTTTATCGAGCTATACATTTTCTTCACTCCCCTTCTTTCCTCCCCTCTCCCCTTCTACCCTCTCCCATGAACCCCATACTCCTAATTTAGTGTCCTTTATGCCGATGAATGCTTTGACTATTCTCTGTGTGTGTGTGTGTGTGTGTGTGTGAGAGAGAGAGAGAGAGAGAGAGAGAGAGAGAGAGAGAGAGAGAGGATGCAATAAAACATATATGTGACATGCATTCAAAAGCGAAGCTATAGGGGATATTAAAGGGTACTAGAGTGGATCAAGAGAATGGAGGAGAAGGGAGGAAGAGAATCAGTAAGAACAAATTTTGCTTGAAAATGTCAAAATGAAACCTTGTATTGTATATGCCAATAAAGTTTTTATAAAATATGTAACAGATTTTTTTTACCATAGTCTTTAAGTTAATCCATGGTCTTTTCTCTTTACTATTAGAGTCACTTTGGAATTAGACCCGAGGCTGAGAAAACACAGGAAGTTTTCTTTCTATGTGACGAATACCAATGCAAACTATTATGAGATACTTATCCTTCTTTTTGTGAATGATAGCATTTTCACACTCATGAAAATGCTAACTATAGTTTTTTGTGGCTTTCAAAAACACAGAACCTCTCAGGCATTTCTAAGTTCTCAGAAGAATTGAGTAGCCAGCATGGAGCTCCTGATGCTTACTTCCCTCTGGTCCCAGATTTCCCAGTTATCAGCATCATAAAGTAGAACAATACCTTCACAACTGATAAGACCAGACTAGAATATTATCACTAGATTCCACAGCTTTCATTACTATTTTCTCCCTGTGTTGTACACAGCCTATGACTTTTGCTAAATACACAAGAGGATTAATCTGCTTTCTAGAGTATTGTGCAAAATAAATTTTAAAAGAAAGTATTTTAAAAGGACTTTATGTTTTGCAAAATAGTCTATTCTAATTTAAAGGTAAAGCATTACACAGTCCATACTTATCACACTTCTACATATGGTTGTCATAGTAATACAAGTAAACATTATTTTTATATAAAACATCTGAAGATAACAGTGTTCTATTGATATGAAGAGAACACATGAATGTGGACACTCTTATAAAGGAAAGCATTTAGTTAAGGCTTGATTTAAGTTTTAGAGGTTTAGTCTATCATCATCACGGCTGGGAGCATGGTGGCATGCAGGTAGACATGATGCTAGAGAAATAGCGGAGAGTTCTACATCTGTATCTCTAGGCAACAGAACAGAGAGACTCTGGGTTTGGAATGGCCATTTTGAAACCTCAAAACACACTCCCAGTAACACCTTTCCTCCAACAAGGCTACCCCTTCTAATCTTTTCAGATAGTGCCCTGGTGACCAAGTATTCAAATCTATGAGCCTATGGGAGCTAATCTCGTTCAAATCACCACAGTAATTTTAAATGCTCCCTGGGATGAAACATTACTCTGTGAACCAGTAGAAGTTCTCCTGCAAATAAAGTCATGTCAGTCCTGGAAGCTAAAAGCACAGTTTAGTTGTATTGGTAATATTTTATCTAATTATACATGAAGGTTACAGAAAGCACCTAACTCAGTATTATTCTTTGGTAGAATTTATAAGCTCAACAGAATGACCATTTCAATGAAAAGTTTTGAAAGTGTATAGAGAAACACATTCAACAGATTTTATTTCCATATAATCAGGCTGCTGGCTATGTCCTTGAGAGAACTCTCATAGCACTTGAACTTAGAGTCAGATATACTGTGCCTGCAATCAACACTATTAAGACACAGCTTTGATAAACTATCTCGGATACTATCAACTATGGACTAAGCTGTGTTTTACTCTTTGGAATGGGTAATATTTTTTAACAGTTATGATATTATGTTGGCTTTCGACATGATGCCAGGGATACAAACAATATTATTCCTCCCAGCACAGAACAGCAGCCACAGGAACAAAACAATAATGTGTTTTACTAAGTTCCTATTATGTGTGAGGTGCTATGCCCACCAGTAGACACATACTTATATATCAAAAGACCTTTGTTCTTTTTTAGGTCGAAAGGCATGCTATTTTCAGGTATTTGTGATGGGAACACGTGATGCAGAGTCAGTGTTAAGAGGCTAAGATGGCCTCCTGGGTGACCAACAACATGAGTGTTAAATGGTAAGTGGAGTCCTTCAGGGCAGGCCCAGAAAGAGCATCTGAGGCATAAGGAACAGTATGTGAGTATGTGTAGATTTTAGGCAGAAAACTGTGGTGCCTGGATACACCCTCACCAGTGCTCAGTTTACTACAATACCGGAGGCTGAGGCACAAGAAATGAGAACGGGAGCGTAAGTGGAGATAAGAACGAGGCTGGTCCATCTTTCAGCCGTTTGGATGGGCACGGAGAGAGAACTGGGTTTATTTTAAAGAGGAAAATTTACATGACATTTTATTTCCGGAATGTGCAAAAAGAAGAGAGAAGGGGGGCAGCCCAGGGAAGTATTGTGAGCCAATAAGAAGTGGCCAGATGCGATAAAAATACATTGTATTCATATAGGCAATTATCAAGGAATAAATGAAAATACATGCATTTAAAAAATAAAAACCATGGGGGAGCGGGGAGAAGACTCATATGTTGCCATTAACCAAGGGAGTGTGGGTGAGGGTTGTCAGGGGAGCCATGAAGGCAAAGGGATACATTTGGCTTTGGGCCAGTTGTTGATGTGGAAACATATAACAGATAACTACCAATCAGATCAGTTCACTTTGCATCTTAGCAGAGACTTCTCTAGAAATACTTATCTTTCTATAATTAGATTCTAGCCTGAATCCATGGAACAATAAAAAGGAAAGTAAACATGATCCTTAGGTATTAAAATTAGCAGACTGTGGCATGGGAGTCACCGTGACTGAATAGGAAAATGTCTCTAAGTATTGACAGTCAGAAAGAATTAATATGTAATTATCCATATATGTTTTTATATTTGAACTTAAATTGTATGTATGTGTGAAGTTCAATAAAATTAATATTTAGTGAAAGACTCTGTCTACCATCATCCTGCAAGGAACTGAGAATTCAAAGTACCACACATGGCAGGTGCAGGAATTTCACGCTTTTTTTTGAAATAAATAAAATGATGAAAAAAAAGAAAGAAAATTAAATGTACAGTTAAACTTCCAACAAATGAAAATATTTGCCAAGACTGAAGTCAACACTCCAAGCTAGAGCGAAGACTGGAACTGGAGCATGTTTTACCTGAAGGGGTCCTGTCTGTCACCAAGACCAGGAAGGAGGCTGACACTGAGATGTTCTTTGGAGAAAGTGAGGTCAAACTCAAGCATAACAGGCTGTTACAAACGGAGCTTTCTGCAGGAACCTGGTGCCGCCCACCACAAAAACCAGACTTACAAATATTTACTCAACAGTTATTATCCTAAATGACTCATAAGTAATTATAATCACAAACCTATAATGTATGCAAATGAGAGCTCCGTATACAAACTACCAGAGAAGCCCTGAAGCTCAGAGTGAGAAATTGGGATGTAAATAGGTCTTGCTTCTTAAAAATGTGTATGTTCCCAGATGGAAGGCAACTTTACCCCTAAAGACGCTTCCATAGCTCATTATACATGAGACTTACAAAAAAAAAAAAACAAAAACAAAAAACCACCCTTCACTAAGAAGTATCCTTGAAGGATGACAAAAACCAAAAATCCACGGAGGTAATATTACCACTGTGCTGACAGGAAAAGAAAATCAAAATCATGGGAGTATTTGAGTATTTTTAGGACCAATCAAGAAGTAAATTCTTACTTGTTTCCAGAAAGTAGACTGAGCGAACAAGGAAGGCACAGACTTTGAGGCAGTGTGCTTTGAGAGTGAGATATTTTTAACTGTGCTTATGTTCATGCTAACAAGAACAAAAAAATTATGAGGAAGGTGAAAATTCACCTGAAAACTGTGGAGGGGGGAATGCGTGTTCAGATATCTCTGAGGGAATAGTGTATGAGTAGAGAAATTAGCTTTCAAGAGCAACCGAACTCTTGCAAAGAGATGAACACAAATGAGGATAGGTTGGCAGGGGGACAAAGAGAAATAGCGCTCTCCAATATCATAACATTGTCACACCTAATCCTGGCCCCACTGGTGGGATTAGGTTACATCTGCTAATCTTAGAGAGGCTAAACCTTATCAAGCACACAAAGGAGCATTGAGACACAACCTCTAATGAGAAAATGATCGATAGAAACAGATCGAGCACTGGAAGGAGTAAGTATTAGTAGGAGCTGGGCTTAAACAACAGCAGTTCCTATACTTGAGAAACAGAGGAGAGACTGGGCAGGATAAGGAGCCGCAAAAGGGATTAAGGAACAAGCACACAATGTGTCACCTGCATGATTTAAACAGTAGGCAATAGGAGACAAATGATCCTAAAAATACAGCAACAGCAACTATTCAAAATAAAAGAGCGAATAATGGAAAAATGGCGAGGACAGAAAGCTGAGATACCATCAGAGTCTGGCATGTGTGCAACTAGGAAACAGCGGTTGAAAATATTCAAACTTGTTACAAAGAATAAACCTGCATATAGGACACTAAGCAGTAAATGATCCTGGCAACTAAATGCAGAGCATAACATGAAGAAAAATAATTATAGCCAAGTGCATTATAATCAAATTGCTTTAAACCAGAGACAAAGACGAAATGTCAGCTATGGCTATAGGAAGGAGGAGAGCGGTGGGATACAAAAGACTTCTGACAGACGGACGTACAGGATGTGAATATGGCTCACTTCTCTGTCCCAATAACGCACAACAGAAGACAGTGAATTCTTCTACACTGTTTATAGAAAAAAAAACCCACCCTCAGTTGACTTGGAATATTGCCAAGTGGAAATCATGTTTTAAAAACAGGACAAAATAAAAAATGTATTTAGGTACAATAAAGATCCAACATTCGTTAGTGGACTATCTGTCAAAGAGAAGGTTGTGAAAGCTGATGTCCTTCAGGCCCAAAGAAAATATTGCAGCATGAAAACCTGAAATTACAATAAGGCTGGGGTTCACCAGAAATGGACTGCACACAATTACACTCTTTCTGCTTATGGTGACACTCAGTAGCCATAATTGACCGCTGAAAACAAAACACTTGCTTGAGGGAAAAGACGGCCTACAAGGCCAAAAGAGCCAACCTGGAGTTTGCCTGTCGATGGGCCTACCAACAGGCACTGTCAGAGGTCCTGATCATGCCTAACCAATGAGGGGTAAACACACAATGCTGCCTGTATAGTGTACTGGCTGTCAGAAAAAAAAATTGTTTACTTATAGTTGGTTCTATATGTCCCATCTTTAGCTGTTCTGCAACTAATTTCTTTAGGATTGACAGCTTGGGTTCAATTATAGGGTTCAATTATACGCCGCTCTTCCACCCAGACATCTTGATTTGAGAACCATGTCATTAAAATGGGGCTAGGAGACTTGATCGTGGTGGATTTCTTAGGGACAGTGGCCCTTAGAATTGGGGGTGTGACTCGTGCATAGGATTGCAAATTGGTAAACCTGTCTTTTCACGGACCTGAAGGAAATTCTGTCATTAGTAGCTAGGACAGCTCTGGAACCAGAGTTAAGGATGGTTACGAACCACCGTGAGAATGCTAGAAATAGAACCCCAGTTCCCTGAAGGAACAATAATCACTCTTACCCCCTGAGCCATCTCTTTTTTCCCCAAGTCAAACTACATTCATTTTTATTAAAGATATTTTCATAAACAGTTGCCAATTCTTTCAGGCAGGATGTTAACAGTGCACAGGAACTTCCAAACTCCCTTCTTTTTCAGACTACCAGAATCAGAAAGCCAATGTAAAATGCTATACAGTCTTCATCCGATGCTATGAAGTTGGGGGAGGGCTTAGAGTACAGTTTGACATGTCACATTAAGGATAACTTTTCACAAGCCTATTCCGACTTTCAGAAATGAAAATAAAACAAAAGAATTATCAATCTGAAGATCCATACTGTTTTAGAAAGGGAACTGCAGCTCTTTTGAGGACACTCAGTGATGTCACTGCAAAATCCATTTCACTCAGGAGACTTGAAAACCAATTTTAGGGGTTCAGGTCATAATAGGTCTCCAGATTTAAGGGAATTAACTCTACGTTGATGGCAGAGGGAGAAGAGGATATAAAAATGAATTCAGAGTTTTACCCATAACACACGCATTTTGTGCCATGATGGCCATGCATGACAACACTAGGAAGTCTCTCCTGGGAGTCAAGAGGAGTCTTTCAAAGTTATCAGAGAAAGATGTTTTCTTCTCATCCACCCAGCTTGGGAGACACTTTGTTAGTGACATGTGTTCCTTCCCCACAGAACAATCAAGTAAGTGTTCTGTATGCTAAAAACATACTTTTTAAATAAGCAACATAATTCTGTATTTTTATAAAACTTGATAAAGCATTTCAAACTACACAGTTACCTTTAGGGTAACCGTAGTTTTGATAACTAAACCATCATTTTCTTCATCCCCTGCGACTTCTCCTTCTTAAGAATAAGCTAGATTCTCAATAATATGGAGAATCGGGGAACACTCTTGATGCAGAGGAACCACAGAGATCTTGAAAATGTTATTTTTCTCACCAAAAAAAAATCGAAATTTTACTAAATGAATTAGTAAAAGTTAAAACATACTTAATAAAGTGTTTATTTAAACAACAAAAAACACCCTTAAATATAGCACAATTTGGAGCAACTCTGCATAGGAGTAGAACACAATTCTGTATAAATAATTGCTGTTCTTAATGGCTTAATGGCCAGAGTATTAGAATCATGAAGAAAATAAACACTTAGTAAGTTTCCAGTTTTATTAGAGATGAGCATTTTTGTGATAATAATTTGAACAGTGCATATTGGCTTTCAAGCCTTGGATTATTTACAGCAGTAAATAGATTAAAATTTAGTTAAACAGAAAGGTCTGTTTTTCACCGTTGATAATGTCAGAAGGGAAAGAAAGAGACAAGATTCTGATTAGAAAAAGCAATACAATTTTATACTTATAACAACAGAAGCACACTATAGAAAAAATAAGACATACATATGTCTATAATTAATAGTGTTGTTGAAAAGTTCAATCCCCCTACTATAGCACAAATGCAATTTAGTTGATCATAGATCCATCAGGATACCCACAAATATCTCCCAAGAAAGAGGGGAAGCCAAGAGCAGAATGGGAACTTTATGAATAAGCATCTTTGTGTGGTTTTTCACAAAATCTGTAGCTTGCTTTCATTTTTTTCTAACAAGGTAAGGAAACGGCTCATAATATACCCTTTTTTTTTTATTTGCTACAAGATCTCCTTGTTTTCCATATAAACAGTCAGCAACTTTTTAATTCTTTCTGGTTTTGTTCTGGGAAATTAGTTGTTTATGAGTCAATTTACAAATATATAGAGAAACGGATATAATATATTATATACATAGAGATAGAAAGATGACAAATTGATTGATAAATAGATAATAAAAGGTAGATGACAGCTGGGCGGTGGTGGCGCACGCCTTTAATCCCAGCACTCGGGAGGCTGAGGCAGGAGGATCTCTGTGAGTTCGAGGCCAGCCTGATCTACAAGAGCTAGTTCCAGGACAGGAACCAAAAAGCTACGGAGAAACCCTGTCTCGAAAATCCAAAAAAAAAAAAACAAAGTAGATGACAAAATATTGGCTGACTTTCAGTCACAAACATCAAGTAATGGAACATTCATTGACAGATGTAAAAAGTTATACTTCAATCTCATGCAAAATACTAAGTCGGTTGCCATTTCTTAAGGCAGAAAACTTTAGTCATCAAATATTGTCACCAGTGAAAGCTGGATGGAACAGTTGAAACAGTAACTTATTTGTAACAATTAGTTTTATCTCTTTTGTACATTTGTACATTTTTTGATTGACAGATTTATACATTCGAATTGGTCCTCTCACCATCCATCTCCTCTGTCGCTGATATCTTTCTCAACAAGTCACCATTTGACTTTCAGGTCTTTTGTTGTTGTTCAATTAGTTCCCTGCCTGAGCATGGGTGTGAGTAATGTCCCAGAGCAAGGGCAACTCACCAGGGGCTACAATACTGAAGAAAATTATACCTACTCCCTAACAATAGTTTTCAGTAGTCTTCGGGAAGTGTGGGCCACAAGAGTCAACACCTTTTATAGGCATCCATGCAAAATATTAATTTCTCATAAAAATATTCCACATAGAATTATTTATAAAACAGTTTCTCAAGATAACTTGTATTACGAATGCCGCATTTTCCATAAACACCTACAGTAGAGGAGGTTGTTTTGGGATTCAAGGTCCTCTCTATTTTATCTTAATGAATTTTCAATTTTATATTCCTTTTTCTGCCGGAATCATTTTTCACTGCCACAATGAGGCCATTTGTATCTGTCTACCATGCATATGCTCATTCAAAGTCATATTGAGTATTAGTGGTATTAGGGTCACTGGAACCATAGTTTCCAAGAAGGTATAAAACACAGTTGCATCATGGAATATACAACAAAGGGGACTTATTCAAGAGTAACGCATATTAAAGCCCACTGTGATCAACAGCAACATGGACAAGCCAAAATCTACACTGAAGGAAAATGGATGTTTTAGACACATTAGCTAGCCTAACACTGTGTCTCCAGTGCAATGTTATACAGTACAGAACTTTACTTGAGAAAAGTCAACTCCATATAGAGTGGTCTTGAGGGAGTCTTCTGAAAGCAATGAGGCAATGGATTTTGGGTCCTGTACCAAACTGGGATGTAAAGAGCTCCTATTCAGGGACTGTCGAAGGCTCACTCACACCCTTCCTGACCTCCATCACTCTTCCTAGATTTGCCAAGAAGGGCACGTGATCCTTTGTGTTTAGGTCTTCCCATGTGTGCAAATGCATTTTCACATATAGAGAAGACTGCGTGTTAAACTTCCATGCACCAAATAGTACCTAGATAATTTTTCTTTTAGACAAAAGATGATTAACTCTTTACACACTGATTCAATTAATATTACTGACAAGTTGCTGATAATGAGCAATCCAACAGATTTCTCTATTAATAATTCATTTAAAAACAGTGAAAGTTACTAATTAATGCTTTTTAAATTATTATCAGTTACTCGATGCTAAATAGACATAACCTCTGAAGAGCCGGGAGAGGCAGTTATCCTCTCGTTCAATTCTTTTTGACAAATTATGAAATTTTAAACCAGAACCTAGGAGATGCTCTTGTCAATCATGTAGGATTGTTTTGACAAGTTATTATGTCTACAATAAAGGTTTAGAAATGATAAGCTTAAAACAGTTAAAATTTTCAACTGTGAGTTGTAATTTGTGTTATGAGAATATTGTCTTCCTGTATGGGCTGGGTACGTGAAAGACAGATGATAATATTTTATTCCATAAGATGTTAATATGATACTTCATTTCTGGGTAATCTTTCTATAAAAGTGGCACCTTGTTGCCTCTGATTATAATTTCGAGATCTCTGCATCTGATAGCTGACCATTTTAGATTTGTATTTGTCATGTGTGTTGTTCACACTTTCGAAACAGGGACAACGATGACTAAATAATCTCTATCTTTTAGCAGCTGTCAATCTCAACCAGGCATCGTTTGAGCTGTGAGGTGACTGGGGATCACACAGTATTCTAGGTAGCACAAAAGGCTCAAGAAAATATACCGTTCCTGAACTACAGAGTGAAGGAACATCTGAGAGAAACGCCTACTGCTTCTTAAGGAAGCAAGGATGTTCAGAGACAGTGTCCACTGGTTGCCACACGGTCTGAAAGGACTATGGAGTAGTACTCCCTACAATTACAAAAAAAGTAGAATCAAAGTCAAGTAATAAATGAACGATTTGTCATATGATCACATAACCTGGTTACACGCAGGCAGTTGGCACAGGATATTCTGGTTGAAATGTGTTCAAAACAGATAGAGGGCTTACAGCCTGTCGGGAAGTTCACTTCTTTAAATTTGCTTGTTTACTGTGCACATGACTTGGCTTGAAAAGCCTGTGCCCTTGATGAGGAAATAAAACTCACAGCCAAAGCATGGCCTGGAAACAACTGATAGGAAATCAAGAGCATCTTTTTCTGGGTTTTTTTTTTTCTGAATCTGAAAACAAATCTAGAATCTTTATTACTTTTCTTTAAACAATTGCCGGGACCGGAATCAAAGACAAATAGAAGGCACAGTTTTGCTCGGTTATGTTATCGGATTTGGGGTTTGTTTTCTTGTGGGGATTTTGTCCTTTTTTTCCTTTTTCTTTCTTTCTTTTTTTTTTTTTACAAATACAAATAAAACATGAAAAACTCTACCTCAAAATAATCTAACAGTTCAACAAAAATCCTTAGCTGTTTCCAGAACCTTGTTTTTTTGACATGTGATTACCAAACAGTTCTAAACCTCTGTTTTTGCCATTGGATTTTAAGTTGTGACATAGCCTGTCAATGTCTTTTTCTGGGTTTTAACCAAGGATTAGTCATGTGTTTCCCTCCTGGTCTCACTGGGACTCTGAGATCATCCAAAAGAAAATCAACCAGAAGAAAGATTGGGGATGAGCCTCCTATAAATGAAGAACATAAAAGCAATAAAAATAATAATAATCCACTATATATACTATTTGACTAAAAGTAACCCTGAAAAGACAATCAGGAAAAAGAAGTCATAGAAAAATAAAGAGGCTGATCGTCCTTAGACAGCAGACTGAGTGACGTGATGGTCCCAAGAATCTATCGTGAACATGCAGGGTGCAAGTCCTTCATAACAAAATCTTTGATTATCCTTTGCAACTTTGCCAAGTACAAAATAATTTAAGTAATCTTTTAAATATTTGTTTTATGGTTTCTAATTACGTGTGTGTGTGTGTGTGTGTGTGTGTGTGTGTGTGTGTGTGTGTTCACATGAATGCAGGTTTCCATGGAGGCCAAAACAGGGTATCTGATACCCTGGAACTGGGATTACAGGCAATTTTACACCACCTGACATGGGTACAGGGAGCCAATTTCCCATTCTTTGTAAGAGCAGTATATGTTCTTAGCCAATGAGCTATCTCTTCAGCCCCAATTCAAGTAACCTTTGTTTCTGGGGACACAAAAGTAACCTAGGGACCTGTCACATGGGAAGCAGAGGAAATAGCCCTTGGGGGACTCTGCCATTCCCATCTTGCACACCAGTTAGCATCTCTCTACAGGAGACAGAGGCTTAAGGTCTTAGACACAATGCCTAAAGACAACATGATATTTGGAAACTCTCCCTACATGGGCTCAATTAGGCTCTAGGCCTCTGGATATCACCATGCAGACATTCATTTTCCCACAGTAGAAGAAGCAAGGTCACCCACTGGGCCAGTTCCCATGGGAGAGTTTGACAGAGGCCAGAGAGAGGACACAGTTGAATGTGATTATGTTGTTACCAGGGCAAAGGACTGCGAGTCAAAATGAAAGCGGTGCACCTGCTGGGTTTCATTTAGTCACCCAAGAAGGGCTTATTTGTATTTCTTTCCAGTGTTAACCCAGGTTAACCAAAGTGACAGCCTTCTTAAAAACCCAAACCTTTTATTGTACCATCCTCGCTCCTTTTCTATTATTAACGTGATTAGTTGTATTGTTATAATCTGACGCGAATAACAATAACCCTACTGGCAAAAGTCCCCAAACCATATTTGACTATAGATATAAAGTTGGTTCCCACTCAGTAACTTAGGAAATTAAAAACACTAAATCTACGATTTTCTCCACCGGGACCTAATCCAGTCCAATTTAGAGGCTGAGGATTTATAAAGCCTCCTCTGAAAGAAACGGGGAAATGTCAGCTACAATTTCTTGCTAGAGTTGAACTGAATCTATTAACCTTGCCCAGAGAATATAATGTTACAGTTATCTCATTTACAATGTTATTGTATATGATTTATGGCCACGGTATCAAGCCTCAAACTAGGTTTTGTAGTTTTAAGTTAAATTTACATGTCTGTAATATGAATGGCTTTTTTCCTTATTCAGATAAAAAGATATTAAAAAGTGATTTATAACATTTCAGTTGGGTGGGAATATACAGTATGACTTCGTCTACTGAGGGGGAAAACATTAGTTAGACAGCTGTTATGAAAACGTCTGCTCACACTGCTTAATGCTTCCTGCCTCTTAATGGATGCCTGGTTATCAGCCATTAGACATCTTTTGAATTGCATTATATTTAGACTACAATGGGGCACAAATCTATATGAAAATCAGATTTGAAAGAACAACCAAAGGGACAAGAAGAAAATATATCTTCCATGCAGTTCACCTCAGATTACAAACGTGAAAACTCATTTAGGCAATTGGCCTGACCTAACTCCATGTAGGCTTCACGATGTCGCACAAAAGCCACCCTGACAGTGTCACCGTTATTGAAACCCAAGAGAGTCTGTGGAAGCTTGAGACTGGGGCTGCTGTGTTGCAGTGAAAATGGTTGTTATGATGGTGCTTCAAAGACACCATGACCTGCTGATGCTGCTGATGCTGCTGCTGCTGCTGCTGCTGCTGCTGCTTGTCACTAACAGACTGAGGATGTAGCAACCACCAGGACTAGCCAATAGACTACGCCACTGTGCTGCAGAGTGTAACAGAGGGCAGTGTTACCCTGTGTATCCTCTACACAAATCATGTGACATTCTCAAGTACGTTCAAGTTATAGGACATGAAATGAATTTAAAAGTTTGAGTGCAATTCGAAACGAAACCTTTGCTTCTTGTCCTTCCCATTGGCAATGAGTATACATCTCGGCTGTGGGAAGAGTTGTGTATGCAGCATCTCCGATGCCTCTGATTTGGAATCATTAACAACGAATGATGCATTCTGCACGGCCATGTTTGGACCTTGAGAGCCCGTTTGGGGGATCTAATGGGAGCGCAACCAGCCGTACACTCTCTCTGAAGCAGGCATTCCACTACCGTGAAAGGTCACCCTTTTCCACAGAGCACTCACCTTCCAGAAAAACACACATGGGACAAAAAGAAACGGAGCAGACAACCAAATAACCAGACTGATCAGCCTTTTCAACTGTGGCAGTCAGTGAGGTACCAGACAGAAAGCCAAAGTCATGATTTTGCACAAGGGAGGGATCAAGTTTTCTTAGGAACCTGGAGTGTGAGACAGACACAGAAACGCGCTGCCTTTCGTCTTTCCGTTCTGGAATCATGGCATCCCCAGAGTCACAGTGGGAATGAGCCAGCATCTTGTCATGTTCAGGGGCACCCACAAAATTATCCCCATTTTGCAGGTGCAGCTGGGAAGGAAGATGAAAGGCATAAGTTTAGAGTGTGCTCACGACCTAGGTAGACTCCGATAAGGACACGCGCTCACACCACTCTGGAATATGTCTACTTGCGCATCACCAATGCCCTGAAGGAAAGAACTATTCTCATTTTCTAAAAGCAATGCTTCTAACAATGTTGCGTGAGTATGAAATGTCATACAAAAAGACAACTGCTTTATTGTTTAGAATTTATAGGTTTTAATTTTAATACAGCAACATACAGATTGGTAAGTATCATCTTTCTCAGTTGATTGTTTTCATCATATTTTACACGTTTTTCTAAAGCACATATTTCTTGCCATGACTATTAAGCATTCTCCTTTCTCCCCGTTTGTGTTGATCTGGTTTCTGTTCACACAGTCCTGCACTGGGCACCTTGCCATCAGCTCACCTGAGCTTCATGTTGTCAGCATAGCATGAGGAGTTATTTCTTAATGCACTCTAGCATTAACTTTTAGTGAAGGATGCAATATGATCATATTCACTGCAAGGACTGCAATACATTATTTTATTGTTCCTCTCATATGTTCATTTTTTCATATTTCTCTTTTTATTTGTTTCTAAGTCAGCTGATGGCAACTCCCTGCCATTTATTATATCCTCCTCTTATTGATTCAGAAGTTTAGCTATGGCTTGTTTTTGTTTTGTTTTCATTTAATTTGTGAGTATTTTTCTTTTACTGTCTCATATAGCAATATGAGCTAAGTGTTCTGTTAGCGTGTTAATTTTCTTTCTTGACTAAAAAGTCAGGTCTGTACACTGAAACTCCTAGATTCCCCTGGAGCTAGGGGTGGTACATAAGATGCCAAGAGAGACCATTGTGTTCTGCGAGTGTCTTTGAAAGGAACTAGTTTAGTTGGGCATGATGCTGTCTACCTCTCCTCATGCCCTCACCTCCTGAGATGACTGAGCCCTGAAAATCATTCAGAAGCATGGGGTAAATCTGTAAATCCTCACACACTATGTACGGCAGAGCCAAAGGATGGAGGGTATGTGGGTCCTGAAGATGGACTGTGATTTGTTGGGGCAGTCTTGGAAATTGCTGGACTTCCGTGTAAAAGAGAAAGTAAGAAAGACAGATTTGTTCAATGAGTAGGTTTTATGAATGGAGGCCTCTCTGGAGCATGTGCAATGGCTATTCCACAATCTTCGTTGCCTGAGTTTTTATTGCTCCAAGTGATACTGCTTGAGCTGTTGCTTTTCTTTTCTTACAATTTTTTTGTCTTTCCTGGATCTCCCCTCCCCCGCAAAAGATATTGTACAATTAGAATACCTCTATAACTCAGCTCTGTGGCCTCATTGCCAAAGGCTTTTCAACCTGCTTGTGTCCATTCTTCTTTCCACATTTTCCTGAAAAATCATTAAAAGTTTTCTTATACAAGTTTTATTTACAGGAGGGTTGTTTAGAACACGCATCATTCAGTTATCCAATGGCTCATGAGACCAAAGCCCTGCTTCCCCCCCCCCCGTCTTCTGCTTCCTCATCACCTGCTCACGTATCTATTCTGAAGGGACTTATCCTTTTACAGACAGAGTGGTTGAGCAATAAGCCTTGACATCTTGCATGGCCACAAGTAATTTCCCTTCATTCTGATAGATTCGTGATTGATTGCAATTTAAAATCCGAGGCTCTTGGATTTCAGCTCCCATTTCTCAACGGCTACAGATGCTTGCCACTGCCTTCTAGGTCTGAGTGTTTGAAGTGGCATTTAGTGTCCTTTGTTCACTTTTAAAAACCCCTGTTGTTGTTTGTACTGTTACTTATTGGTTGTCACTTTCTGTTTTTTAAATGACTTTAGATTTAATATCTTTATGTATCTCTATGTAATACCAACTTAAATCTTTAGAGATGCTTCCATTTACTTTGTCTTTTATTATCTCTATATTTTAACAACTTTCCTTGCATGTGATGATTTTTTTCCAAATACATACCTCTATAACATAATTTGGAAAACTTTTCTGCGATTTACCTATAATCTTCGGGTGTACTCTCCTGTTTCTGTGTAGGTACACAGAAGCTGAAACTGGCTTGACCTGCGCTGGTTTACACTGTGGAACAGTGGATCCAGGTGGGAATAAGCAGAGGGAAACGAGATACTTTATTCTGGACCATATGATGGCAACACAGTCTGTTTTCTGTCTGATTTCCGATATTTTACTCGCTGGATAGGCATTTTCCTGGTATTACTCATCTATGGAATAGGAATAGAGCTGCTGGGGTCTGGTTACTGTATGTTGATCAGTTTTTCTCCTGTATCTGATCCACACTTCCTTCAGTGCCTGAGTTCCAGGACTGCCCTTTCCCAATCTCTCCAGAGGAGAGTACTTTATCTCCCTAAGATAGTATTCACTTTCTCTCTTTGTATTAGGGCAAATGATACCAGGCTCTCTAGCAATAGGGAGTTTGTGAACTAAACTCAAATTTAGATTATTCAATAGGACGTGTGGTTACTTTGCTTAGATTTGGTAAAATTTATTCATCTGTCCACTGGCTTAGACTCATTGCTTTGGTCCTGACCCTCTGTTTCACCTCACTCTTACAACCCAGCATTGACCCAACAACTGTGTGTGTGTGTGTGTGTGTGTGTGTGTGTGTGTGTGTGTGTGT
>NC_022020.1:42449459-42455296 GCF_000317375.1 Microtus ochrogaster
ACCACAGATAACTTCCAACTGCCCCAGCTCTTCAGCTCTCCTCAGCCCCCGGAGTTTACATGGGTCTACTCAAATTGCCATCTGCTCATTTTCTCGTTGGACCCCCCTGGATCCTTTATTCACTTCCTGCCTTGAGTTCCTGCCCTTTATGACAGTTACTCTTTATGACAGATAACAACTATAAGATAAAATAAACCACTTCCTCTCCAAGTTGCTTTTGCTTTTAATATTTGTCACAGCAACAGAGACCTAACTCAATAATTTTCCTTTGTAAACTTTTAGCAAAATAATTATAAACAACATAAATTGGCATGTAACTTAACTCATAATAAAATATACTGATTAGTTTTTGTTAAGTTGACAAATGCCTAGACATTTCTGGGAAGAGTGAATCTTGACTGAGAAAATATCTATACCGCATTCATTTATAAGCAAGCCAGTGGAGCATTTTCTTGATTGATGATTGATTACCGAGAACAATGCCACCCCTGGGCAGGTGGTCCCCGGTTCTGTAAGAAAATAGGCTGAGCAAACCATGAGGAGCAAGCCAGGAAGCAGCCCTCCCCCGTGTTCTCTGCATCAGTTCCTGCCTTAAATTTCCTGCTCTGACTTCCTTTGGTGATTGTCTGTGAAATGAAAGTATAAGCCATATAAAACTTTTCCTTCCCAAATTGCTATTGATCATGGTGTTTGATGACAGCAATTAAAAAATAAACTAACTAAAGCATCAGTCATTTCAATATGCAAAGAGAAAGATAAAGGAAGGGAGGATGCTGGAAAGAGGGAAGTAAAGAGGAAACAAGAGAAGAAATTATGTTCAATTGGACTGGAGTGTTGGCTCAGAGGTCAAGAGCACTTGTTTCTCTTGCAGAGGACCCTGGTTTAATTCAAAGTACCCACATGGCACTTCACAACTATCTGCCACTACCCTTTCTGGTATCCACAGGCCCTAGACACACACGTGGTATACATCCATACACACAAGCAAAACATTCATGCATAGAAAATAATAAAAATTACCCAGGAAATAAAGAAGAAATTATGTCCAAATCATTTACAATTTTCTTTTTTTGTATGCTAGCCTCCTTCAACCTGTATGCCTACATTTTTATTCCAAAATAATTGTTTTTAAAAAGAAAATAGCCTGTCCCTGTCCGGTTGCTTTTTCTAGAAATATAGACACAGTGTTTCTAAATCCTGCAAAAGTAACACCAGACACTGAGCAAGTCATAAGCTGCATTATTTAAGGCATCCATTCCTCTCTGCTATGGTGAACAGAGCAAACAAATGAGATGGGTAAATAGCAAAAGGTGTGATGCACTCGGTTTGGGGGTTGCTAACCTATCTATGGGCATGGAGTCAGCACAGCCATGCATACTGAAATAGATCACAATGGTGTGATGAACGAGAAGGAGCTTGTAGACACGACAGACTAAATCTTAAATATTCACAAATAATAAATTTCTCTTCCAGTCTCTAGTAATGGGGTACCTATTGTGACACCATTAACCACTGGCGCACGCATTTTGATCCTGTGTGACCTCTGCCACAGAGACAGGCATAAAACCCACAGCTACGCAGCGACTCAGCAGTAATATACAGCTTTGACCAGGCAGACTTGCCCTCCTGTCTCTCCAATCAATCAAGCATATGATGGGTCAGTAGGTCTTAAAACTCTTGAGTGCCGCTTTCTATCGCAGAGTCTGGCACTTGTGGCCACACTGTCATCCAAGCAGGCTGATGTGGCTGGCATACATAGTAAGCAAGAGAGGAATGGCCATGCAAACCCCAGGAGGCCAAGGTACCAGTAAATAGCTCAGCACGCCTACCATTAGAAGTGTAAACATGTACCAATATTGACCCTTTGATTCATGTTATAGTTTGAAAACTGATTAAACAAAATTTGTAAATTTAGCATCTTTGCTCAGTGAGACTGTCCTGCAGCCCTAGGGGTCAGATTTTCTTGCAGCCGCCGCAGCAGATAATCTCCTACTGTGGTGGATGCCCAAGCTACCCAATTCTCCCAGGAAGTTAACAAAGTCTGTAGTTTAGGACATGACTGACAATTGCTGATTGGATTTAGATCAAAAGGCTGAATCTGCTTTATGTCCTGATAATATAATATACTCACAACGAAGCCTAGAAAGACATCGGAGTTGAATGGCCTAAGCACATCCAGTCAGTTTTAAAAGAGATTTGGGGACTTGTTATCAGTTGGATGACTTTAAGTCCTTCTAAATGAACTAACAGCAGTGGGCACACCCATATACACACAGTCATACACATGAGCACACACTAGTCATACACATGAGTACACACTTTGCTTTCTTAATGCAAAGACAAGAATTGAATACAACATTGAAATCTGAGGCAGAAGACTCCACTAACCCATAGCTCACAGATATGTCAAGTGTCTTGGCAAGTCTTTGCTTATGGTTATCCCTGCCTCCTGGATAGAATTTTGGTTAGATTATATGCTTTTAGCTTCCTCAATTTAAATCATTGAAAGGACAAAAATATCAGCCCATTAAAAAGAAAAATATTGTATCTTTTCAAGTAGACATGTTTTTCCAATTATATAAAGTGTTAGTTTCAAATATTTAGTAGTCTAAGTATTGAGAGGTAAGATATCTTTTGGTAAACATTTCCTTAATCTCTCCTACCAGAATTTAATAAATCAGCTGTTCTCTTCTTAGTACAGAATGACTCTTCATAACAGACATATGAGTCTTATATTAGAGCTCGTTTTCCTTCCATGAAATCTGCCATGGTAAGATTTTTGTATGTTTATAGAATTGAGTTTTGATATCTTAAATCTCCAAACTAAGATGCTAACTTACTTTTGACATTCATAGGAGAATGATGATTCAAAATGGATGTAGCTTGGGGAATTTCATATCATATTTAAAGTTATCATATATAGAAGGAAGTTTAACAAAACTGACTGAAGGCTAAAACTAGGCATAATTGTTACACGGGATGCACAGAGACACTAAAATTTACCATAACCAATTATTGCCAGGTAAAGGGACTTGTGAAAAACTGCTGAGATTATAGATGAAAATGGTGATGGCGGTGGGACACAGCTCGGCCAGAAAAGTGTCTGTCATTCAGTCATGAAGACCTGCGTTTGATGTCTAGAACACATGTTAAAAACAATATGGTGGCATGTACCTGTAATCTAGCACTACAAAGATGAAAACAGGCAGACCCCTCCCCCCCCCAAGACTCACTGACCAATCTCTAGGTCAATGAGAGACCTAGATGTCTCAAAAATAAAATGAACAGCATCCTGAGGAACGACAACTGGGGATGACCTCTGAATTCCACATGCATGCATGGATGCATGCATGGACATACACACCCACGTGTACATGTATTATCACACACGTGAACATGTACATAAAACTTACACACAAAATGATGATGTGCTAAAAAGGATGGGCTATCCAACAGAACTATAGAGTTTTTGAGCATGAGACCATCAGTTCTTTACTAAACACTAATCCTGCCACCAAGGTCCCTTAATTTCTTTATGTATCTTTTGTCCAGCTTATCACTGGGGTGTGATTTTTATGAAGATTCTTCGGATAGATGGGCTGAAGAAAATAGCCTACTTACAAATACTTATTAGTAACCTCCAAAAAAAAACAGAACATATCATGCACACATTCTCCTCCCTGAACAACGCACCTAGCAACCTGTTAACAGTTGAGGACCTCCCAACATCTGAGTGGAGCTACAAAAACACCGCAATCCAAGCAAAGAAATAAGTTTCTCTTCCCCTTCAGAACCATCAAACTTAAACAGATCCTAGGCATTCCTGCCCCGTGTACCAGAGCTGCAGGGAGAGGAAGACTTGGTATTATTTAATAATGTGTTCCCTGATAAAATGACCATACGTTATGCTTCAGAGGAAAACAACATAGCCAAGAATATGTGGTCAGCACAAACTAGACTCCATGTATTAAAAAATAAGAAAAAAAACTGGGTGAGTAGAGGAGGGAGGTGGATCCGAGGGAAGTCAGGGATGTCAGGGAAGCAGGTTATATGACCAAAAAAAAAAAAAAAAACCATTTTCTGAAATTTTCAAAGAACTATAAAAGTGAAGAAGAAAAATAATAATAAACAAAGTTTATTAAACACACCTGCATATAATATGAAAATAAATGCATTTCCTAAAAACCTTTCCTAAAAGGAAAGGAACTTTCAGCCTGTGAAAAGATATGGAAAATGCCCATTATTAAGTAGAACAAAATGAAAAAAACTGCATAGAGTATTACTCCAATTATATGAAATTCTGGAAAAGGTAATTCTTTGTTAGGTAGAACAGGAAAACATTAACTTTCTCTGTAATTTTCAGGTATGGGATAACAAATTTTTCAAATAACCAGTGACTGAATGATAGTGCAAAATCACACATGGGGCCGGGGGGTGGTGGCGCACGCCTTTAATCCCAGCACTCAGGAGGCAGAGGCAGGCGGATCTCTGTGAGTTCGAGACCAGCCTGGTCTACAAGAGCTAGTTCCAGGACAGGCTCCAAAACCACAGAGAAACCCTGTCTGGAAAAAAAAAAAAACCACACATGGGTCAAAGATTAATTAAAAGAAGTGCATTAAAAGTTCATTGAAAATTAGGGAGATTGCTCAGTTGGTAAAGCACCTGCCATGTAAGAGTAAGAACCTGAATTTGGGTCACCAGCACCACTATAAAAGCCAGACAAAAATATGCACTTGGCCTCCTCAGAAATAGGCACAGAATGTGCATAGACACACATTCATGAAGAAAAAAATAAGTCATACACATAAAATACTATTTGAAAGATTTACATTGTCTGAAGAGAAACCAGATCAATAACGTGAAAATTTTTTTACATGCATTCCACAGTAATGGAGGTATGTAAAAAGAGAATCCCTGGAGTTCACTGGCCAGTCATCCTGTCCAAGTTCAGCAAGGGACCCTGTTTTGAAGAATAAGGTAGAGAACAACTGATTAAGGTACCTGATGTTGACCTTTTCCTCCATACATATGTATACACATGCCCACACACACACATAAACATGAACATGGGCACATTCCACACACACCTACATGCAAAATCCATTGAATTTAAACGATGCTTGTCTTATTTAGCTTTATTACCTTTGCTTATCCAAACCACAAAGATTTGATGTGGAAAGTGTGTGTGTGTGTGTGTGTGTGTGTGTGTGTGTGTGTGTGTGTGTGTGTGTGTGTGTGTGTCAAAAGCTTATTTTATGAGACTGGCTTTTTCACTGAAAACACAAACACAGTTCACGCACCGAGCTAGACTGAATCTGTCCAGGAATTTGCCATGATTTCGCCAACCAAGGGATTAGGTTACAGGCACAGAGCCCCACATCTGGCTTTTATGGGGGTGATTAGCCTCTGAATTCCAGTCATTACACTCACATAGCAAGCACTCCACTGAATGAGTCACCTCTCCAGCTCCAGATTTCATTTTTGAAAATTAAAAGATTTATTTGTTCTTGGGGCTGAAGAGATGTCCTAGTGGTAAAGAGCATTGGCTGCTCTTCTAGAGGACCCAAGTTTGGTTCCTAGCATGGTAGCTCACACCAGTCTATAATTCTGCTCCCGGGGATCCAATGCACTTGGCCTCCTCAGAAATAGGCACAGAATGTGCACAGACACACATTCATGAAGAAAAAAATAAGTCATACACATAAAATACTATTTGAAAGATTTACATTGTCTGAAGAGAAACCAGATCAATAACATGAAAATTTTTTACATGCAGTTTACTCTGTAAAGATAATGACAAGGAGAGAGAGAGAGAGAGAGAGAGAGAGAGAGAGAGA
>NC_022020.1:42455396-42457938 GCF_000317375.1 Microtus ochrogaster
GAAGAAGAAGAAGAAGAAGAAGAAGAAGAAGAAGAAGAAGAAGAAGAAGAAGAAGAAGAAGAAGGAAGAAAAAAAGAAGAAGAAAAAAGAAGAAGAGTTAAAAGTTATCATTTTCATATACTAAAATTAATTATTTTGTCAACATATAAGGGAGGAAACGATTAGAATCTGAAGCCTTAAGACACTGAACATTCATGAGCTGTTGGGTTACCTTCTCTAGAATATTGGCTGCTCATCCTGGAACAGTTACCAGGGTTATCAAAGGTTCTAAAAAGAAGACACTGAAAAATGTTCTCCAGGGTCAGGACCATTCCAGAATTTCATAGGTTTTAGAAGAGTTGTAAAAGCACCAGGTAATTAGAACAGTATTTTTGTTTCGAAAAAAATGCCATTTGGAATACATGAAAAGAAGGATGGACATACACCTTCTTTTCTAAGTACAATAGAGTCCACAGATAACATTGGTAAACTCATGGTTTTAAGCCTATTTTCAGGCAAACAAGTCATTTTACTGTTAGAAGAAATATTAGTGATTATATGGAAGTGAGGTGTGCTTGGAATTAGCAATGCTTTAATGCCTGTCAGGAAGAGTTAGTTTATTGTCTATGAATACTCATTTTATAAAATGGAAAATGATATTTCTTTTCTCCTGATTTTAATAGCCTTGCAAAGCAAGCTACCAGGTGCTGAGTTCATGACAGTCTCTCTTAAAATCTCATTTGTGAAAAATCATTATTTAAAGCTGTAATTATCTCCTCCAGGTGGCTAAGTTAGTTGAGTATATTGCGCTGTAGCACTCAGAAGACGTTATGAGAATTTTTCATGACACATTGAAAAGTGAGAAGGAAATCTGACTTAGACTTCAAATGTTTTCATACATTAATACTGAGATATTTCCATTCCTGTGTCCTGAAAACTAAACTTTGCCTCTCTGATAGGTCTTATTGTGATATACTGTCTTACAATAAAATAGCTGATACACATTATCCTCACTTTTATAGCCACATTTAGGCATTATAAATTCCACTTCTGAAAAAAAAAAGATTTCCATGGACCTAAAAAGGGTTACAAAGCATGTTTAAAACCTGACAGAATTAAATCTGCAATTACAGTTGGAAGCTTGGACCACTCATCTTTCAGCTATCAACTTAATCAGCGAACAGTAAATCAACAAGAATATAGAACAGCCGGGCGGTGGTGGCACACGTCTTTAATCCCAGCACTCGGGAGGCAGAGGCAGGTGGACCTCTGTGAGTTTGAGACCAGCCTGGTCTACAGAGATAGTTCCAGGACAGGCTCCAAAGCCACAGAGAAACCCTGTCTCAAAAAAAAAAAAAGAATATAGAACAGAAAATACACCGTTTACCAAAGCCGTTCAACTACAATCTATAAAACATGACCCGAGACTACAGAAGGATGTGTGTGCTCTTCAGTGGAACATTGAACAGTCTTCAAACTGCAGCCTAAAGGCACAAGCCTGCTTGTCATGGGTCAGAGAAAAATCCTTGACAATTTAAAGGAATGAATATCATGCTCTCCTGTGCAAATGGAAAAACTTGAAAATATATAAATGTTGAACAACCCGTGGCCAAGAAAGAAGTCACAAGGTCAATTAATAAATATTGAAAGAAAATGAAACTGCAATATACATGTTGTGCGTGGTGTAGTTAAAACAGTGTTTGTGGGAAAATGCATAGCTCTCAACACTAACTTAAAAAGAATAAATAGAAAAATAAATCTAATCACACGGTAGAAAGAAGAAATAAGGATATGGGTAGCAACCAAGAATTTGAAAATATAAAAATAATGAAAAATTAAAAAGTAGTTCCTGAAAAAATAGAAACTGAATAAAAATTAATGAAAGGGATAATCTCCTGCAAGGGAGATAAGATGATCAAAGAATAGGATGATAAGACACAATCATTAATATCGGGACAAAGGGAGCAAGTATCATTGAGGGTCTCACAGATCTAAAAGCGATAGGCAGAACTGTGGGCAGCATTCCTGTCCACACACCCTGGACATCTTAGACAATGATCTAATTCTTTTCTAGCCACAGAGTGATGTACCCTAAAAAAAATCATAAAATGAGCAAAGACAGGATTTATAGACGAAACTTTACTTTCACTGGCAAATTCTTCAAAGCACTAAAGAATTGGAAATTCCTCACTACCCTTCAGAGAGTTACAGAATTCATCTGCATGTGTGCAGGACTCCCCAGGAAGGGATTATTGCAGAAGAACGCCAGATATGTCGATGCTCTGAAGTGACACGGAAGGGACACACAGGGATGAGAACGTTGACAAGCAGATATGCTCAGACGATTGTAAGGTGTCTGGATTTTATTAACTTCATTCCTATGCACGAGATCTTGAAATCCAACATTGTGTAAAATTAAACATTACTGTCCTGTGTCACAATAAGCTCAATGCATAAATAATTTATGACTTTTTTTTCAAAACCTGTATGTCTTCATTGCACTTACTCTCTTCAAATGTTTTTCTTTTCTTTTATTGAAAAAGTCCAACAATAGATTTTGATT
>NC_022020.1:42458479-42459718 GCF_000317375.1 Microtus ochrogaster
CCTCCCAGCTATCTTCCCTTGAATCCCTCCCAGGACTTCCTCACACTCTCAAAGTGACCACCACTACTCTTTTCTTTATTATTGTTATATACATGTATATTTGTGTGTTTAC
Source organism: Microtus ochrogaster (assembly GCF_000317375.1). Taxonomy (NCBI): domain Eukaryota; kingdom Metazoa; phylum Chordata; class Mammalia; order Rodentia; family Cricetidae; genus Microtus; species Microtus ochrogaster. Next base: position 42,458,592 of record NC_022020.1, read on the forward strand.
ATATGTGTATTCACAAATATACATAAATGCAATCCGATGAATCTGGTTTTCTTGAATGTTTATTTATGGTTTTCAGGCTGACCACTCTGCAGTGGACAATCAATAAAAGGGCTCATCCACAGAAGAGGTTAATTCTTCTTTCTCTAGCTGTCATCAGCTATCAGTAGTTCTTTGTCTAGGAAAGGAAGTTCTCTCCACACCCCCACGACCTTTTTTTACATGTCCTTGTTCTAGCCTAGTTTACTTAGTCATTTCTAGAAGAAACTATTTCACAGCAGACTTCCAACTATTCTGCGGTATTGCAGAGTCTTGAGGTAGGTTATTTCCTATGAGAAATTGCCACGCTGATTTCCAAGGTGGCTGTACCAGTTTGCACTCCCCAGCATAAGCTGTCATCAGTGCTTTTGATCTTTGCCATTCTAACAGGGCTAAGATGGGATCTCAGAGTTGTTTTGATTTGCATTTCTCTGATAGTTAAGAATGTTGAACATTTCCTTAAGTGTCTTTCAGCCACTTTAAATTTGTCTGCTGAGAGTTCTCGTTTAGATCTGTACCCCATTTTTTATTGGATTATTTTAACATCATAAAAATGGCAATCTTACCAAAATCAATCTACAAATTCAATGCAATGCCCATCAGAATCCTAGCAAAATTCCTTATAGACCTCAAAAGAACAATACTCAACTTCATATAGAAAAGCAAAAAATCCAAGATAGCCAAAACAATTCTGTAAAATAAAGGAACTTCTGGAAGCATCATAATCCCTGACTTCAAACTCTACTACAAAGTTAAAGTAGTGAAAATGCCTGGTATTGGCATAAAAACAGATAGGAGGACCAATGGAACTGAATCAAAGACCCAGATATCAATCTACACACCTATGAACACCTCATTTTTGACAAAGCAAATAATATAAAATGAAAAAAAGAAAGTGTATTCAACAAATGGTGCTAGCATAACTAGATATCAACATGTAGAAGAATGAAAATAGATCCATGTCTACCACCATGCACAAAACTCAAGTCCAAATGAATTAAAAACCTCAACATAAAACCAACCACACTGAACCACATAGAAGAGAAAGTGGTAAATACACTTGAATGCATTGGCACAGGAGACCACTTCCT
>NC_022020.1:42459818-42461201 GCF_000317375.1 Microtus ochrogaster
AGAAACTATTTCACAGCAGACTTCCAACTATTCTGATTCTTACATTCTTTCGACCTCCTTTCTCTTTCTTTTTTTTTCTTATTGTTTGTTGTTGTTGCTTTAAATTCATGTGTGTTCTCTCTTAAGGTCTTTTTTGTTGTCTAGGTTCTCTGCAATTGTGATTTGTAGACTGGTTTTCTTTGCTTTATGTCTAAAAGCCACTTATGAGTGAGTATATATGGTATTTGTCTTTCTGGGTCTCGGTATATTTTCTAGTATACCTCACTCAGTATATTTTCTAGCTCTATCCATTTGCCAGCAAATTTCAAGACATCATTATTTTTTCTGCTGTGTAGTACTCCATTGTCTAAATGTACTACATTTTCCATATTCGTTCTTAGATCAAGGAACATTTAGGTAGTTTCCAGGTTCTGGATACGATAACAGTGTTGCTGTGAACATAGTTGAGTACATTTCCTTGTGGTATGATTAAGCATCCTTTGGGTATATACCCAAAAGAGGTATTGCAGAGTCTTGAGGTAGGTTATTTTTTATGAGAAATTGCCATACTGATTTCCAAGGTAGCTGTACAAGTTTGCACTCCCACCAGCAATGGAGGAGTGTTCCCTTTACCCAACATCCTCCCCAGCATAAGCTGTCATCAGTGTTTTTGATCTTTGCCATTCTAACAGGGCTAAGATGGGATCTCAGAGTTGTTTTGATTTGCATTTCTCTGAAAGTTAAGGATGTTGAACATTTCCTTAAGTGTCTTTCAGCCATTTTAAATTTGTCTGCTGAGAGTTCTCATTTAGATCTGCACCCCATTTTTTTTGGATTATTTTAACATCGTAAAAATGGCAATCTTACCAAAATCAATCTACAAATTCAATGCAATGCCCATCAGAATCCCAGCAAAATTCCTTATAGACCTCAAAAGAACAATACTCAACTTCATATAGAAAAGCAAAAAAATGCAAGATAGCCAAAACAATTCTGTAAAATAAAGGAACTTCTGGAGGCATCATAATCCCTGACTTCAAACTCTAATACAGAGTTAAAGTAGTGAAAATGCCTGGTATTGGCATAAAAACAGATAGGAGGACCAATGGAACTGAATCAAAGACCCAGATATCGGCACTAAGGCTACCCACCCAGAGCGGTGAGTGCCTTCCTACCGAGCAGGCCTCAGGGTCCCCTGTAAGGGAGCCCGGGCACCTTCAGCTCGTGCATGCTCCAGGTTCTCCTGTGCTCTTCTGAACACCGCCCCCCTCCCTTGCTCCGTTCATCCTTTTGTCCCCGGATCATTGGGCTACTGGGCGGCCCTGTTTAGGTGCTGAGGAATCCCATCTGGACCGGTGAGTGTGTGCTATCCAGGGGCAGATTGTCCCGGAAGAGAGCACAAAC
>NC_022020.1:42465806-42490655 GCF_000317375.1 Microtus ochrogaster
AAATACACTTGAATGCATTGGCACAGGAGACCACTTCCTAAATATAACGCCAATAGCACAGACACTGAGAACAACAGTTAATAAATGGGACCTCTTGAAACTGAGTAGCTTCTGTAAAGCAAAGGACATGGTCAACAAGACAAAACAGAATGGGAAAAGATCTTCACCAACCCCACACTGGACAGAAGACTAATCTCCAAAATATACAAAGAACTCAAGAAACTGGTCCTCCAAAGAACAAATAATCTGCCCTCCTCTTTCAAAGCATCCCCTGAGCTGTAGAGGCAGGAACTGTGATGAGGATGTACCCATTGGGCCTGAGCTTTCTACAGTTCACTCTCTGTACTGTGTCCTGTTTAGTTTGCTATGCTTGTCTCAATTTGCTGTAAAGAGTGACTTCTTTGATGAAGGATGGTTGCCCAGACAGAAGACAAGCTATTATGTCAAAGTTGAAAAAATTTTGCACCCCGATTAACCTCTCCACCAACGCAATCATCCAAATCAGACCAAATCAAACCAATTAAAGAAAGTCCAGATTTAATGATGCAAGCACTCCTGGGTGGCCTTTCAGGTTCCCAGGGATGGAAACAGGGAAGAAAGACAGGAAAACCACGTGTTTGTTCTCTGCTGGGCAGTTTAAATAGCCTGTGGGAGTGGTCTTGAGCATCTCTGAGGAGGGGACATCATTTGGCAGGTTTTCTCAGAGGTGGAGTCTGAACTGAAACAACTCCCAAGGGTGGGATCTGGGATGAAACTTTTCACCCAAACATTCCAGACTCTTTGCATATAGGGATGCTGGGGGCTGGGGTGACACTTCCAACCTAACAACAGTGTCTTTCCAAATCTTACTGCCGGAGCCACAAAAGTCTTGCTAGCTTCAGCAGCAGTGTGCATGCTATTGTTCTGTGAGAATTTTTCTGTCTCTCCGCTCATTGTGTATTAAGTCACTATAATTGGGAGCAAGATTTAAGGAATTTAACTGTAATCTCTTAAGCAAGATGCTTCTTTACTCCATTTCAAAACATTATATGTATGAAATATGTAAAATTATTTATGTGTGTTTGAAGTATTTATAAATTTATGTATTTTATCAGAAATCCACTTGTGCTAATAACTTCAGATTTTTAATTCCATGTATGTAGCATTCTGTCACATGACCATATACACAGGTTCTGTGTTCATTCAGTCTCACGTCATGTAACATGTGTTCGGCTCTTATGCCACTTCAGGCACTGCTTCGGTGACGTTCACATACATGTTGCCTTCCTAACTTTCAGTTTGCCCTAGAATCCCCACCCAGATCCTGGACGTCCTCCTCTTGGTACCTTTTCCAGAATCTCACTCATTTCAATTCCGCAAGCCTGTGACTCCCTGCTGCCTTTCGACAAAATTGTTCAAGATGTCCGACACTTGCAATCCTCCTAAGTAAAAGCCAGGCACAGTAAATTACCTTGACTCTAGCCACTGAGAAGCCCCTTTGTCTTCACACTGGTCATTCGTCCTCACCCCACACTGTTTGAACAGCAGAACAATTACTTTGCTTCTGAATATTTTTAGTGAATCGTGATAATTCATAAACACAGTAAGTGAGGTAAAAGAGTTCACACAGACCTCACCTCTTCACGTAGACACATCGGAATAGACAGTGTACAGATTTAGCATCAAGGAATCCCATGTTCAGACTTGCTATAATCCAGATAGCGGTCACAACAATCCCACCCATTCGTTTTCCCAAGCACAGCCTCAAGCCTCTTCTAGAACAAAGCGGTGGCAGCTTGCGCTCACATACACAGTGAGTCTCTTTGCTTGAGTTATTCTGCCTTTCCACACTACCTTGCTGACCAGTGCACATTCTCCAAATTTAATGACAAAGCTATTGTTCTCCCTCAGCTTAAACAGATATGCTCTCCTTTTTAGTGTAATAGATTTCTTCTTTGATCAATACTAACCAATATTTCAAGGTTATCCCATCCCATAATTCTTCCAAGTTTCCTTAAGAACAGTTCTCAAACCCTGTGTAGTATTTTTATTTTGTTTTTTTATTCTCTCTTCCTAGAATGTAAATATCCTCTAGGCAAAAATCACGTGTGCCTGGAGATTCCATTGTATATCTAGTATTTAACACATTATTGGATTCACACAGGACTCTAAATATGCCTTGAGTTGTCAAACACTGTGTTGTTTTCATGTGTTAATACTGTGAAACTTATAGCGGATTTTTAATAACACTAAAGCTAAAAGGCTATTTTAGAGAAACTACTAGGAACACTTTACTTCAGGTATTTTATTTCTTATAAACCCATGTATTGTAGATAATTTATCATAGATGAGGAAAGCGAGCTGCAGGGAAATGAGATGTTTTTGACAATTTAGCTGCTAATGGTAGAGCTGCATTTTAATCCCATTTCTATCTGATTCTGAACTCGAGTCTGCAGAGCATGCCATGCTGCCCTAGGGCAAGCACTTTTGATTTACAGATAGTTTCAGATAATCGTTATAAACCCTACAATTAAAATTCTTTGAACTCCGGTGAGCCCCTCTGCCCCATTCCTCCATGGACTGTAATGCCAGGTAGGAAACAACGGATCCTGCCAGGAATATTGCATTCATGTTATTTGTGTTTCGATTTCCTTGTCACGAAAATGTCTAGAATTATGATTATATATTGCTTTGCTTAAAGACATCTCATCTCCATAAATCTCAGTCCTGAATTACTAGAGGATAATCAATTTGAAGATGTCACATTTAATACATACAGAACTGGTGCATTCCTGGATTTCTGAGTCACTGAAATGGAGCGGGATACCTGTTTATAATATTTGGGGAAAGAATGCATGACCAGGAAAGGCATAACCGTGGCATATAATAACAGGACGGGACTTAAGCTGTTCTACAGTCAGCATGCTTAATGTTTAGAGTCAAAAGTCAATGTCCCAAGCAGTCCCTCAGTTGGCACAATGCCAAACAGTCTACTAATGGCATAGCCAGCCTCATGCACATCACCTGAGGCTGTAGCAGAAACACTGTTTGAGAGTTCCTGGTCTTTCTAGTAGCAGGCTTGGTTGCTTGGCAATCAGTTTATAGCACACAATGAGCTCAGAGATTCCTCAAGTAAAGGCAGAAAGGCAGAGTATTGCCTTATATGAAATATTATATAACCATTAGAGCATCCTGGGAAAGGGCAGCTCCAGTGACACGAGGAACTCCTGACTGCATCCTCTTCTTGCAAGCTGTGCAAGCTACCTGTGCAGCTTCACCTGCCCATGATGGAACTTGGCAGTGTGAAAGGTAGTGAGACACAGTTCAACGGACTGACAATACACTTTTTAAAATAAGACAAAAACTCATTAAAATTTCCAAGAGGCAAATAACAAGAACAGCTGTTTGTCTTTCCACGATTTGAATATCTCATCTTGCATTTTATAAAAAGCAGCTAAATGAACGACTCTAGTGTCACTGTTGCCTACTAAACATAACTTTTCCTTACTACAAATGTCGTCATATGCAAAGGTAGATGTCTGTTTATTGTAGACATCTGTGGTTCTTTCACCATGTTCATGGAGGTTACAGGCTACATAGGAGTCTTCTTCCATATTTCAGTGGACATTCTGAATCTTTTGTTTTAGGGCTCATGCATCTCCACTAATGCGTATCATAACAGGTTCCACTCTGATGGAAAGTTCAACTAGTTCAGGATGAAAAAAAATTGAAGAACTGTTTGTCTGTGTCTAGCTAAAATTTTAAATATATAAACCCTATGACCCAACAACTTTACTTGGTATCTACTCTGGGCGGGGGGAACTCACACAGGCTCAAGGAAAGATATAAGAAAATTCAATACTGTATGGATCATTGGAAATAGCTACATATTCAGAATTAAAAATCTGATAAAATCATCTTTGTCTTAAGAAAAGAAAACTAGCAATTAAAAGCAATTTGTTTAATTAAGGTAGAAAAAAAAAAAGAATCACAGTCTCTAAGATTCTTGTCCAGGCTGGGTGAGGATGAGGTGTAGATGGAAAGAAAAGCATCCTCTTGACCTAATGTTTACAAAACAGAGGTAAAACAGCTAAAGGAAAATGAATGTGATGCGGGAGAGTTTATAACTGCCTTAGATGTCGTGATAAAAGAGAATGTTACATTCCATCAGTGGACTATCAACTCAGGGCATGTGGAGAAAGCTGTAAACTCCCAAGCCCATTTTTATTAAGTAGTTAGAGAGTAAGCTACACCCTCCAAACAACACTTAGCAGTATTTGATTGTAAAAACTGTAAAGCTAGGAAGGGCTGACCAAACTATAGAAAAAAATCTATGCTAAAATCAGGCCAACATAGGGAAGGAGTGGTACCTAAGACCTGAGATGGGTACAATGTGGTGGGTATATTTAAAACTTTAAGTAACATGAAAGGTGGGGTTTGTTAGAAATGGCTGGTGTCACTGAAGATACTGGATGACCACAGACTCCACAACCCCTTCTCCGTGCCTTCTTAGGTTGACCAGTTGTCTCCCTTCATTAATTATTGAGTCAGATCCCTACATAAATGGAGCGAGAGAATCACAGCTTTGTAAAAAATTAACACATTCAGTACTCAAAGTACTGAATAATGCAGGCACTACGGATGCCTCAAAGAGATTATATGAGACCAGAACACTGCCTGCTACAATCTCAGAAGAAACCAGAAACTACCTTTTTCATTAAAGAAAGTGAGCTGGTAGCAGTTATTGCTTAAACATAAAATGTTCCCCACAGGCTGACATGCTGAATTCCTAGTTCCTAGTAGTGGTGTGTTTTTACTTCTAAAAAAAAAGTTTGAAAAACTTTAGTGGTGGAACTATTAGGAAAAATTAAGTCTTTACTTTCTCTACTTTCATGTCTACCTTGAAATAAAAAGCCTTCTGTGTCACATATAACTGTTATCATGATATACTGCCTCAATGCAAGCAAGGAATAAGAGAGTCAAGAACTGTGGAAAACATTCTCAAAAACATTCTGTTTTGTTTTATTTTATTTTATTTGGTTTTTTTGAGACAAGATTTCTCTGTGTAGTTTTGGAGCCTATCCTGGAACTAGCTCTTATAGACCAGGCTGGCCTCAACCTCACAGAGATCCACCTACCTCTGCCTCCCAAGTGCAAGGATTAAAGGCATGTACCATCACCGCCTGGCATCAAAAATCATTCTTGAATCTGTTCTCTAATATATTTTGGTCTTGGCTGTGTATTTGCAAAAGTAGCCAACACAAAACCATTATCGCTGACGAGAACGCAAAGGCAACCAACTATCTGTTGTCACCAAGGTAAATGTAAACAATCAGTAAGCTCACTACTATGGTAGAGTTTTAGATTAGCAAAAGTCAGTGATGAGATTAATTAGCAGAATAAAGTAGATATGATTTTCATAAGCAGTAGTACAGCAACAACCAAAGCCTCTAAGCTGAGACTTGTGATAATGAATGGCATTTCTAGGAGGCGTAGTTGTCTTATACAACTGTCAAAGAACTGCTAATCAGAAGGCTTACTTTGTTGGTGATATAGAATTGTGATCCTGCATCAAACCACATTTGAATTGAGCCATCTAACACATTGACATCCACCTAGCGGGACCCTGGACAGAGAACTCTGTTCACCTTTGTTTGGGACTTCCGACTCATGCAAACTTTAGGTTAACAGATAGTTTTAGAAGCTTCTAGAACTTTGAAATTTTGTAGTGCTTCAACAGAAAACAAATATACTCAGTCAGTGCATACTTGATTCAACAATTAGTAGTTGATTTTACTGGTCTATCAGTTTTTAGTGGGGACCAGAAGTTAAAGAAAGCCTGGTAGCTAGTCCAGACTCTGATGTCACCAATCTGTTTATCTAACCATGTAATACAGCCCATTCACTGGTACTGAGAAGAAGATATGGGAGAATTAGGGGAGGGAAAAAATAATCAAAATATATCTTTTTTTTTCAATGAAGCAACTGTGAAAAATTTAAACCATGTACTGTCATCGTTAAACAGTTTCTTCAAAGGGATGAAGCCTTTTCAGAATACAGAGGAAACCTCTGACCTCTGCAGCAGAAGATACTTCCTGTCTGAATAATAGCTTGTGTCCCAAAAGAGACTATCCAATGAAAGAATATTAAATATCTTTTAAGACCAGAGTTGTCGAGCAAGTTGGGTATTGTTATTCCCCATTTGACTTTGTCTAGTAAATTCATCCAGAATTTCAGGAAGAACCTCATGGAAATAGGATGATTTAGGATTATATCTAAAGAGACACAGATAATTTCTACAAACAGATGGACCAAAATATAGTATTATCTACTTTTTCTATACTGAGGCATCTTCCTTGGTTCACACAGCCTTGCAAGAGAAACTCAAGGTTGACACAAAGTATCATTTTGTAGGTTTGCTTCAGAAATAACACTGGTGGGCAGTAAAGGTCAAAATTGGTAGAGTAGAAAGTCTTCCCACAAACAGCGAGTGGGCAGGACTTGTTTATAAACATAAATGTGAGGCTGTATCAGTCACAGCTTAAGACAGGAATAGTAAGACAGATGCTGACCCTTCAGGAGTGAAGTTGGCTTTGCTTTTCAGATGAGCAATCAAAAGCATCAGATATGGTGACTGAAAGTCAAGGGCATCAGCCTTGGGTAGAGAGGCACAACATGATGCATACTTAATACAATCCTGGGACTAACTTAAGCTATTGAGACAATTGTGTGTTTTAATGTCCTTCCTGTTCTATATCACTCTTTACACTGTGGTCAGCTGTTCCTACCAAGTGTCAAGAATAGACAATATACTCTATAGAATATGAGTAAAGCAAAAGTGCTTTTGATGCCGTACCAACATCTCTCCAGCCCATCTCTAGATTTACTTATTGCTATAGAAGATCATTTCCTACCTGCTAAGGGATTCCACTGTTCACGCTTGTCTCTACATGGAGGCTTTCTCTAGTGCAAAAGCAGTTGTTTTTTTCAATTTGAGTACATGACAACACAAGATCTTAGGAGCTACAATGCTCCCAGTAATACCTCAATCTGCGAGGAAAGAGCTGGAGAATAAACACCTCCATGTGACAAATGTTGCTGAGATTATTCCTGTGTGGTTCCTAGCTACCCAGAATGTTTTCAGTCTCTTCTTGGGAAGGGACTTCCCAAGAACAAAATCTTTTGTACCCTTATGCTGATACACACCCTTAAAAACAGTGACTTGTTGAATTTGTTGACTATTAGATGTGTCTCTGTAAGTTTTTCCTGAGTTAAGGTATTATTCTATTCATGGGCTATTGTTAGACACGATGCACTATTATTATAAATTCTAGCTATCTGCAAAAGATGTAATTCTTGGCTTATTTGTATTTTATTTATAAAACAACAAATTGTATTTACTAAACAACAAACCCTTGAGGTTTTTTTTACTAGGTTCATTTAATATTTTTTTAAAATAATGACCAAAAATCTTTACAAATGATACAGTAAAATCTACTGGAAAAAAACAAACAAAAGATGGAAAAATAAATTTTATAATGCTTTGCCTTTCTTGGGAAACAAGAAATTCAAAGATAAATAAACAGGAGTTTGGTATGTTTATCAATTTATGATATATAGATGGCTGAAAACCCCCTATGTTTATAATTGAAGCAGACACCTATAACAAAACATCTGAGCTGATAAATGTATGAAGAGACAAGGTTTATTTTGGCTCAGAGTTTTGGAAGCTCTAGTTGAAGAATGACAGGTCTCTGCTAAGCCAGCACATTGTGGCTTGCCTGTGGAGCTGAGCAAAACTGCTTCCATAACAAGCTATGGGAAGAGAAAAAGGAGAGACTGAGGCTACATGATTCACTTTCAAAGCACGTACCCCACAAGCTATGGCTTACTACTAGCCCTATTGTGGAATAATCTTTTTGATGTGTCTGCCAAGGCACCTTCTGATTGGCTTAATAAAGAGCTAAATGGCCAATAGCTAGTCAGGAAGAGGTTAGGTGGGGCTTCTGGGAAAAGAGAGAGAAAGAGGAGATGAATCTAGGTGCAACAGAGATGTCAGAGGACCTGGAGAGGAAACAGGAGGTGCAAGATGAAAGAGAGGTAAAAAAAACTATGAGGCAAAACATAGATTAATATAAATGGGTAATTTAAGTTATAAGAGCTAGTGGGACAAATCTAAGAAATAGGCTGAACTTGCGTAATTATTAAGTCTCAAGATCATTTTTTTGTGAGCTGTCAGCCCAAAGAAAAAAATCCACCTACACAACCCACTTATTACAGATTCCCCCACCGTCCAACAGTGCCAAGCTGAGTTCATTGGTTCAGCAGAGACATTTAACATCCAAACCACAGCAACGTCTGTAAAAAGAACAGCAAATTTTCGAAGCAGTATCAAGTCAGATGAACAAAATGTTAAGATTCTGTGGGCAGCACACAGAGTGTGGCTACCAATGGGGATAGAGATGCTGCAATAAAACTTGTTCCAATAATCCCTCCAACGTTATCTCAATGTTGTTGAGGGTTGACAACTGTCTTTGCTTTCCCTGAAGATGAAGATGCATTAAAAAACTTTTATCTCTGTAAATCCGTACTCTACTTTTAGGCAAATAAAAGGATAGCAGAGAGTAGTCCTAAATCTGGTTCCTTTTCATTTTCTTCAGCCCTATAGACCTACCATAATCAACAATAACTCTATGATGTGAGTTTATTGTTTTGGTGAAATGAGGCCTTACCCTGTAACTGGAGGATTTTCTCCTACCCATCAGTTCCCAAATAACCATTCTGAGACTTAATATTAATTACAAACTCTTTGGCCAATGGCTCAGGCTTATTATTAACTAGCTTTTACATATTAAAAGAACCCATTTCTATTAGTCTATATTTTATCATGTGTGTCATGGCTTGTTACCCTGATGGCTGCTAGCATCTCCCAGAATCCACCTTCTTTTTCCCTGTATCTTTGTTTGGATATGCTGCCTAGCTATATTCTGTCCTGCCATAAGCCAAAGAAGCTTCTTTATTAACCAATGGTAATAGAACAGCATACAGAGGGATATCTCAAATCCACATTCCACATCATAGCATACAGAGGGGCATCCCACATCATTACCCCTTTCAAAGGTCCTTTCAAATCACATTGCCTTGATAGTATAAACATTTTTCTCAAACAAAAGTGTAGCGTGAGTAATAAAAGCCCAGAGACAGACATAGGGGTTAAAGTTGAAGATAAGAGAATCAGACCAATAAATATTAGAAAGACCCTTTATCTCTACCAATGTTCAGATCAAAGAGGCAATCCTCAGACTGCCTAGACTACACTGTGTATCCACCAAATCTCAGACTCCACACTTTAGTGGGTCATGTCTCTTCCCCTTTATGGTCCTCTCTCCACCCAGCCATATTGCTCCTGTCTCACCTCCCTAGTATTAGGATTAAAGGTGTGTGACTCCCAAACACTAGGATTAAAAATGTAAGCCACTACCACTTGGATCTGTTTCTGGATCAATCTTGTGTAGCCCAGGGTAGCCTTAAACTCACAGAGATCTGTGTGCCTCTCTGTCTCTCAAGTCCTGGGATTAAAGGTGTGTGCCAGCAGTCCCTAGACTCTAGTGGCTTAGCTTTGCACTCTGATCTTCAGGCAAGCTTTATTTATAAAATACAAATAAAATATCAGTACACAAAAGTGTTTCAGAATGACATTGGGAACAGGAAGTGGGCTTTTGATCACGTGCCAACAGGCAGAGTCTCCCGAATCATACCTTTCTTGTGTAAGTCAAAGAAAAACAGTTTAGGATGACAAGATGGGAACAAAAAGAATATTTAGAATTATAGTTGTCTTTTTAATCAATGGAGAGGTACATATAAAAACCGAGCTTTCATTCAAAGTAAATAAGAGGCTTGTAATATAAAGATTCACAAGAAATCACACCCACCCTAAAGTATTCCGGTCTTGCCATTTGACATTCAGATATCAGATTCATCACTAACTAGATGTTTAATACTAAATTACATACTATTCCTAAGCTTTGGATTTACATCTATAAAATGGGGATAATAATATTTAATTCATATTAGGCCACTATGATGATGAAGCAATTCATTCATTTTTCATGAACATAAAAATGTTATGCAAATACTAGAAATCATTATTTTATAAGATCCATCTGTAGGCATAGAAAAAATAACCATTTGTTTAAAAAATCATCATAATATAAAACTGACATTATGAGTCCCCAGTTTTAATTATCTCATGAGAAGGAAGAAATGTTCTAAGATCTTAGCAACACATGTGCTCTGTCAACACCATTGTTGGGCAAACATTTGTCTCTTTAACCAAAAATAGTGGTTCTCAACTTGCTGGTCACAAACAACCCTTTCATAGGGGTCGCCTAAGACCACTGGAAAACAGATGTTTACATTATGATTCATTACAGTAGCAAATTACAGTTATGAAGTAGCAATGGAAATAATTTTATGGTTGGGGTCACCACAACATGAGGAACGGTGTGGAAGTATCCCAGTATTATGAAGGTTAAGAACCACTGACCTGGAGTCACACATCTGCCACCATGCCTTAGCTGGTAGGCAATAGAGAATACAATTTGGAGGAAAAAGAAAAACACAGGACAAACTGAGCATGAAGGGAAAATAACCCATCTGAACAAAGAAATAACGTGCCCTTTATCTGGAAAAGACTTCATGTCTAGTGGGGCTCTCCCATTAATTAAAATGCAGCTGTATTTTATGTTTTATTTTATTGAGCACTGTATGCTAATAACCTATTAAACCAGAGAGGTACCAGAAAAGAAAAATCACCCAAAAACTCAAACAAAATGGAATATAACAAAGCAGCCAAGTTCACATTGCCTTTTCAGAAACCTAGAAAGCGACCTCATCTGCTCAGAGAAAACCTTGCCCCTTTCCTGATTAGAGGCAATCAGCACACGGCAGCTGACAATCTTGTCTAATTTAAAAACTATCACATCAGATGATAACTGTTAATAACTACCAATATAACCCAGCATGAAAAGGAAGGTCAAATGATACAGTCTGAATGTTAAATAAGGCAAAGAATATGTCTAGCTTTTAACAGGAAAAAAAAATGTTTGCCTTTAAAAAAAATTCACTCTAAAAATGTGTTGCCAAACCACACAGCAGGCTGCCGTTTGTCTTCTAGTGTTCAGTAACATGATCTTCCAGTCCGTGTTGGGTTTCTATTCTTCCAGTTTATGATGATGCTGGACTTGGTACACTACTGTCTATCATTAAAAAATCAGTTCTGAAACAATTGCTTTTTCAAGAACACACCGAGACTTTCACAATGGTTAAATTCCCTAACACTGGTAATTTTTGCATAATAAGAAAGAACTGTTCCACAAGATAGAGCTCATACCTGGTACCATTATCTGGGCCAAGAACCTGTGGAAAGGCAGGTCATAGGCCTTAGGGGATACAGCAACTATTCTGCTAAATGGACATAGTACTAAACCAGCTCCTAAGGGTTATTGTTATCCCATGAATTAATATATCTCTCAACCCTCATCAGAGAAGTGTCTGTTTTCAGCAGACATTGATTAACAGAGACCCACAGCTGGCCAACGTGCTTAGGGGTCATCACAGAATTGGGGACAGAAAGAATGTAAGAACCAGAGGCAGTGATGACTACAAGAAAAGAGTGTCTTCTGGATACAGCAAGGCAGCTGCACATATGATTATATGTCCCCTCCAGGATATGGACACTTTCTTGACTCCGTGTAATCACACTGCATGTGCCATATGCTCATTGGTCACTGGGCAGCCATCCCAATATTGTTAGACAGGAGGTTAGCTTTAGGAAGACTGACCGAAAGGCCCCCATTGCAGCCTTAATGAACAACAGGTGGTAGTGAATGACTCTAGCTCAGTCGGTACGCCCCTTTCCCAGAAGTGCCCCTGGGAGAGGGATGGGGAGGAGAGATGGGTGGACCTGTCTGCTGGGCTCCTCTGCTCTCTTCCTGAAGCATGTACCTTGAGAGGTCAGCGGGTAAAGTGCTTTCTGGGGAAGGATGAGGGCCTGATCTTGGGTTCCTAGCACCCACGTAAGGGGCAGTGTGCAGCAGCACCTGTCTGCAATCCTAGTTCCCAGGAACAGGAGGGCCTGGAGGCTCTCTGTAGCCACCGAGCTGAAAAGGAAGCTATAGGTTCAGTGAGAGATTCCTGCTAGAAGGAAGAAGTGGAGGGGGAGGTGGGGCGAGAGGAGGAGTTTGACACCAGACAATATCCGATCTGCACCTCCCACCTCAATGCACACATCTGCACACATGCGTACATCTAAGCACAAACAATCTACTTCTGCTTCCTTGCTTGCTTAAAACTCCTGACTGCTCGCTTTCCCCTGCCTTGTCTGAATGTTCATCTTTCAAGAGCAGAAGAATCAGGACTGCTGCTCACAACAAGTCTGGAAAGACAGGGGAAAGCAGGAACTGTCCCCACGACAATTCGGCCATTAAGGCGCCACGGTGCTTAGGTACAAGGAATCCTCAGATAGCTAAGAGACACTGCATCTCAAAGCTGTCATTCATGTCTTCTTCTCCTCCTGTAGACGCTGTATGTCCCACCATCACCAAAAAGGATGAGCGCACCCCGATAAGATGTTCTGAAAGCAATGATATTCACATTCCCTTTATAGCACATTGCCATGGGGTTCTATTTCATCATCATTCTGAATCTTTTACCCTGCCTATCTACTAATTAAATCTCACCATGAGTATGTGTGTGTATGTGGGGGAAGGGCATGTACGATTTGGTGTCTAGAGTGTCAAACATTTAATGGAAGCTGGAAACGGATCCCAGCAGATAAGAGGGTTTTTTTTTCACCTTTAAAAGGGTCCAGAACCTTGATGGAAAATGGAATTATGTATCCATAATAAGAAAAACACAATAAGGCCTTAATTTCCTCCCATACATTCACATATAAAATGGAATTATCTATCACCAATCATCCATGTCCTTTCCTGTAGAAGAGCTTTATGAAAAGGGACTCAAACATTTTATGTGACAAGATTCTGTAATTCACTAGGGCACTGTACAGATGTGAGAGATTATCATTCTTACATTAAGGATTAAGAGACTTCAAAGTCCCCGCTAGGAAATCGAGTCCAAATGTTCTCTGCTTCCCGCCAGCAGTTCCTCCTCATTTCCACCACAAATCTCCTCTTAAAATTTCTAATCTTTGCATCTGGCTCTACAAACAGGAATAGATAATGAATAACAGAATGCTTGACTCCAGAAAGAGTCCCTAACTTATCGCTCTGACTTCATAAATGGCAATGCTAAGAACATCTGGGGCCATTCGCTCAAATGTCCCTAAGGTATAGAGAGGATCATAAATCCTTACTTATCCGTGGAGTAAGGCCTCCTTGGGTCTGCAAAGACAAACTGCGCACACATGATGAGAAGCAGTAGCTAACAGACCGTGTGAGGGAGAGTCCGGGGTGGGGAGACTTGGTTAATGAAGAGAATACCAGCCCCCCCCCCAAAGCAGAAATGGCATGGAATCCTTTCTTCCTTTAAACAAATGAAGACCTCCAGATACTAAGACATCACGGCATAGGCTCCTGTTTGGGTAGAGAGAAAGGAGTGTGACTTTAGGACATAAACTCTGCTCTTGGTGTCCATGAAGTGCCTGAAGATCACACTGAGACTCCTCAAGAGAGCCAGCACAGCCTGTCATGCCCTGCTCATCTTAGTCAAATGCTCTGATTGGATCTCCTTGCCTTACAGCTTACTGTTCTCCACCCTTTGCTTTGTTTCTCACAAGTTCTATGGTAGTAGAATGTAGCTGGCCCCAATAAACTCACAGGGAGTGGCACTGCAGCAATTTGATTTGCCCCAGAGAACTGTGAATGTGAGGTCTGGCTTCATCCTTGTGACCCTCTCAACCTCCTGAGAACTTCAGGATAGAGCTTATCTTTGGAGGACCGGGATTGAGGATGCAGGGTGGCAGGATACTGATGTAAGGAGAAATGGTGCTTCTTCTCCTCCATCCCACCCCTGAGAGCTGAGGACCAAACCCAGGGCTTTGCTCTTCCTGGGCAGATGCTCTACCATTGAGCTAAATCCCCACCAATGCCCAAGCTGAGACTCTTCAAGAGAGCCAGCACTGCCTGTCATGCCCTGCTCATCTTAGTCAAATGCTCTGATTGGATCTCCTTGCCTTACAGCTTACTGTTCTCCACCCTTTGCTTTGTTTCTCACAAGTTCTATGGTAGTAGAATGTAGTTGGCCCCAATAAACTCACAGGGAGTGGCACTATTAGGAGGTGTGGCTTTGTTGGAATGGGTATGGCCTTGTTAGAGGAAGTGTGTCACTGTGGGGGCAAGCTTTGAGGTTTCCTGTGCTCAGGATACTGCCCAGTATTGCCTACAAGATGTAGAAGTCCCAGTTACTACTCCAACACCATGTCTGCCTGCATGCTGTCCTGCTCACCACCATGATGACAATGAACTGAACCTCTGAAACTGTAAGTGAGCCTCTCCAACTAAATGTTTCCTTTGTAAGAGCTGCCATGGTCATGGTGTCTCTTCACAGCAAGAGAAACCCTAACTAAGACAGTCTCTATGTCTGTTCAAGTCCGTACTTGCTAGTCTCCTACTCATTCTGGAGTGAAGGGGAGTAAGCGCCTCTACCTCCTGCATCAAGTGTATCTATTCTGAAAAGACAGTGTGCCTCAAATACTAACCACACATTACCAGCCTCTGCAGTAGGTCAGAGCAGAAGTCTAAGCTATCAATTCTCAACCTGTGGGTCACGACCCCCTTGGAGGTGGCACATCAGATATTTAGGTTAAGATTCATAACAATATCAAAATTACAGTTACAAAGTAGCAATGAAGCCATTCTACGATTGGAGAGGTCACTACAACAAAAGGAACTGTATTAAAGGGTCGCAGCATTTGGAAGGTTGAGACCCACTGGTCTAAGAGACGGTGTCGAAGGCTAAGAGATGTTTCCCATGCTCTGGTGTCCCCACTCTCAGAAAACAAAAACCACGAGTCTGTGAGAAACCCTACGCAGAAATAAACTCTGACGAGAAACAAGAGCAGCGTGCAAACAACAAAGAGAAGAAAATGATGGAGTCGGGAAGCCGCTAAGCAAAGCCATTACCACGCTTACTGCTATTTGAAGGCACAATGATTGAAGTTATTGTGTTAATGCGAGATTACTAAATAATGCACCCCATAAAAGGAAGGCATTGCATTGGCCATAAAATGTGTGCAACTGCAAAAGAATTCATACTTATTTAATGACACTTTAGAATTGGGTGGTAATTAAAATCAAGTAGAAATTTTTAAAAGCCAGATCCAAGCATGCTAGTACATAAATTGAAACATTTTCTTTGTTTTCCAAGCACATAAAGAAAGTAAGTTTTACACAGAGGTTTGGTTTGTTGTTTTTTTCTATTACCCCTGCCTTTTTTTTTAGGCCCACTGGGAATAGCATAATTTTGACTCCTCAGTATTTCCACTTCTAATTGCTGGGAGAATTCATTATCAGCTGTCTGAAGTGCAATACATCAACCTTGCAAGGCTGAGTTACAAAAGACATTCACACATCTGATGGGCTGCTGTGCTAAATACATCTTAATTTGTGCTGCATCTGCTGTTTTCTGGTTTGTTTGGCATGCAGTGAACACTGCAGACATTAGAGAAGATTCCTGGATTATTCTTGTTTAAAAAAAAAACACCAAAACTTCATGTTTTTTTCTTTAAAAAAAAAATGGCCATCTTCCACCATTATTCAATTGTGTCTTTGAATGTTCTAAACTAAAAGTTTTATGTATGCACATATAAAAACCATGCATTTGAATATGTATATTGGTATAAATGCACATATATTTGCATGCCTGTCAAGCCAAATATTCAGTTCAATCACATAAAGCAAAACAAACCTCCTTCAGCCATAACTGGGTGCATAAAGATGTATACACAGGCTTACAGCTCTGGCATCTCTCTATAAATGCTCTCTGCGTCACACGGGTCTGGTTTTGGTTTGCTTACTATGCCAAAGATGTCAGCAAGGTTGGCACTCTCGGTTCAGCCTTAACTAAGCCAAAGTTGAAGTAAGGAACATATGCACGTCGGCACGATCGAGGATAAACCAGCCTCCATATTAAGGAAGTTTACATCTGAACTGGAACAGGAAACAGACCTCGGGCTGGAGCCAGTGTCTCCCTCAATCTTTTCATTAACACAGCAGCATCCAAGACAGAGAAAAGCCAGTCTCCAGGGTCTGCAGCTGGCAGAGATGCACAGCGCCTCATGCTCTGAGCGGCCCTATGTGCAGGCGCTCTGAGGGATGGGACAGCAGTGGATTTGCTCATATGTTTGATTTGTTAGTCATTTTAGGTTTAAGGTCATGAAAAGTTACCACTTGAAATGAAGGCAGGCAGAAGAAAGAAAATGCAGAGAAAAGGAAAAACTCAGGAAGCAACACAATGGCATTGCCTTTGAATTTGGGTTGCTATAAGGGAAGGAGCAGAAGGCAGCCATTTCTGGGTGTGAGTCATTATTTTTAAACATATCACCCTTTTTTAATGAAACTGATCAAAAGAATCACACATTGTTGCCACCGACTTTGGAATCACTAGCAAAAGGGACACTCAAAGTTCTCTACAATCTCAAAAATTAATTTAAATACAGTATTTTTGGATTCTGTATCTCATAATGCTTTCACAAACACACACACACACACATACATGCACACACGCACACAGATACACAATGTACTTTAAGGGAACCTCATTAACAGGCATGAGTTTGGTGCAAAGCCATTTGTAGTCACAGAGGCCAGCCCACTTTGTAGGCTGCAGGGAAGCAGCCCTGCTCCCTGCCCTCTGCCTGCCCTGCCCCTTACTTGGCAGGAGCAGTACCCCTATTTACATAATGTCAATCATATTGCCGGTACTGTTTTCCCAAGGACGTGCAGAAGTGATTACCAAGGCAGGCCTTAGGACTGGTGGACTCACAGATGAATCCGAGCTTCCGTAGGTATGTTGAATCGATAAGGCATACTGCTCAACCAGGGCTGAGAAAAACACCTCATAAAGTAACAGCATTTGGAAAGGTTAATCAATTCAGCTAATTGTAAATGCTCTCAATTGTCAGTCCCTAAGCAGCCCCTTCTCTTTGTAGCTAGTAATTCACTGTGGGATGTGCAGCTCGAAAAGGCAGCAGAGGAAGGGGGTGGGGGGGAGGCAAATTTCTCATTACTCTCTCCTTGTTGTGCTCTGTTGGTGTCTGTGAATGTCAATATATTTACCACAGGGAAATAGCCTTTTTTACCCCACTAGCACTATGTTGCCTCCTTCATTATATACAAAACAAAGTAAAGAGCCTAATTACCTTGGGTCCGGGCAGATGGACAGGAAATCAGGGTATCGATTTGGGGGGCAAGGTCTTAAGGCAATGCAGATGACTAATAATGTAGGCATGTAAAAGGGATGCTCTCTCTTTGACAACAGCAAGGCAGCGATATCTTATTCAGCGCCCAGATAGGACTCAGATAAAGAGACCCCATCCTTCCCTTCACCTCCCCTGTCAAATCCCTACCCACATCCCTGGGCAAGGTCACTGTTGCGGGTGGGCGCAAAGGAGCGGTTAAGAGTGATGGTGGAAAGCAGAGATGTAGGAACAAATCATGTCAGGCAGGACTGAAAAATCCCTAGCCTGAAATGACCCCAGACTCAGGCAGGGAAGGAAGGCAACCACACTGAGGGGAAGTGGGGATCACGTCTGGGTCTGGGGCTTCCCAATAAGGCCACCACATTTCCAGGTCCTGGATGATTGCTCTGAGGTCAAAGAAGGCCATTCATTGCAAAAGTTTGAGAGAAATTCTAGAAAGCAGTGACACAGAGTAAGGGATACACCAAAAAGTCTCTCTCCTCTGCATTTTACTTTGTGTATTTGGTGTTCTGTTTCGGAAGTTTTCCTTCCCTATAACAATAGGAATCCATCTCTCACATTTAGGAACTATGTAAGAAGACCTGATACATTCAAGAAATATTTGTAGGCGCCCAAAATAGTAAAGACGATTTCAAATATCCCAATGCAGGGCTAGCATTTATAGCAAAGTATGTAGGAACAAGCCGTGTTCACACATTAGGGCTGAGAATCCCATGCTGTGTATCCTTGCCCACAACGAAACACAAACTGCCAAAACAAACCATCGGCTTCCTTTTATTTCATTCACAGGTGGGTAAAAATTGAATGCCTTTTCTGCAACTGCTTAGCTGTAAACAGTGAGAAAAACTTGAAACTGTACAAAGAACCCCCAAATACTGAAAGGAAGAAAGAGCATGCTCGCATCTCACACAATCCCATTTAGCGTTAATTAATCTAATTCAGTCTGAGGCCTTGTTCCTACCAAACCATGGTATCTTCTAGGTATGTCAGGGAGAGTGCTTAGACCACTCACGTGACTCCGCCTCAGCAAACATCCATGGTGACTTGAAAAAGAAAAGGAAAAGGAGCCTGGAGAAAAGACGAGAACCTGGAGGTGACAGCCACACTTCACAAGATGCTTTGCTCCTCTAGCACTCTAGGATGACAGGAAGATGTTTAGAATCAAACTGACTAGTGTACTGTATCAACAATGATGTCAGCAAAGAGCATCCGCGCTCCTCCGGGGAAGAGCCTTTAAAGTGTCTACCAGACGAATCCCGTTCTTAATGAGCAAATTCATTCATAGTAAGCATACTGAAAGTATATCGTATTTGCCCCTGACAATAGAAATTAACTAAACAGTAACGTCCAGCTTCCTTACTCAGTATAAGGCTGTGGGAAGAAGACCTCCTCACCACCACCCCTCTGTTCTAGTTAGGGTCTCTATTGCTGTGCTAAAACACCATGACCAAAGCAACTTGTGCAGGAAAGGGTTTATTTGGCCCAGACTTCCACATCACTTTTCATCTTAAAGGAAGTCAGGGCAGGAACTCAAGCAGGGCAAGAACCCAAAGACAGGCACTGATGCAGAAGATACGGAGTGCTGCTTTCTGGCTTGCTCTCATGACTTTCTCAGTCTGCTTTCCTAAAACATTCAGGGCCATTGGGATGGCCCCACCTAGAATGGCCTGAGCCCTCCCCATCAATCACTGATTAAATAAATGTCTTAAAGACTTGCCTACAGCATGATCTTGTGGAGACACTTTCTCAACTGGGCCTCCCTTCTCTCAGAAGACTCTAACTTGTCTCAAGTTGACAGAAAACCAGCCAGCACAGCCTCCTTCCCTTTGATGCATCTCCTCCTTTCTCTGTCATACAGCCCACCCAAGAGCGCCTCATCCCTATGATTGTGAGACAAATGTCCCGACAACCCTAATGATGTTAAGAATTGAGAGTGGAGACCTCTGAATGTGATTACTGTCTTACTTTAAAAGAATGGATAGTGTAGACAGAGACTGCACTTTCGTTTTCCAGCCTCCCAGACATGGATAATCACACAGAAACTATATTAATTACAATAATGTTTGACCGATGGCTCAGGCATATTTCTAACCAGCTCTTACATATTAAGTTAACCATTTCTATTAGTTTATATATTGCTATGTTGCCATGGCATTACCTCATTTTCTACATGTCTTATTTCCTTGGCAGCTGGCTGGTGTCTGCTTGATTCTGCTTACTCTATTTATCTCTGTTTGGATTCCCTGCCTATCTTTACTCTGCTAAGCCATTAGCCAAAACAGCTTTATTTATCAACCAATAGAAACAACACATATACAGAGAACATCCTATATCATCTCCCCTTTTCTGTCTAATTAAAAAGGAAAGTTTTAACTTTAACATAGTAAAATTACATATTTAAAACAGTTATCAGGCAAGAATTATAGTTATAATATTTTTATTATAACTATAACATTTACATTTGGCAAATTAAGGAAAATACTCTGTCATCTATCCTATCTTTGTGTGTCTAAAGTTTTATATCTAATATAGCTTTTATCATATCTAGGAAAAACTATAATTATAACTATCTTCTTCAACTCCATCAAAGTTCCAAGAAGGATATAATATCACCTAAGTACACAAGAAGAGCATTGTAAGCAACTTTCAAAGTTCTAGAAATAACAGAGACATCTCACTGCCTGGGCAGTCATTCAAAGTTCTTTTGTAACACTGGAGCATCCACCTTCAGCCTACAGACCCATAATATCTGGCACACTCTTCAGTGAAGCAGGAAATTTGAAGGTCTGTTCTGCTTTGTACTGGCAAAGTTTATTACTTGCTTTCTTCTGTGTCCTGTCAATTGTCTGGTAGTTTCTTCTGTGACGTAGAAACACTGAAGGACCATCCTATCGTTTGGAAAGTTCAGCAATCACTTTTCTGTGGGTTCTGAATGTTCAGTTCATACAATATACCATCAAGCAGTCCAGGCAAGAGCAGTTTCTGGCCTAAATGGCTAGCCTTGTCACATTGAAGGCAAATTCCATAACAAGTTTCTTTAAAGCCAATCAACACCTCTGAAGTAATTGATGCTGCCAGAAACAGACATGTCTCGCTGTTGAGAAGAGTCCAAGTTCTTATAATATTTTAAATGCCACATTATATAGGTCTTTGAAAGGTTTAAAATATATCTCTGTAAATCTAGAAAACCCAACTAACATGACCACAAGTTTAACTATTATAGATTACTATTAATGCATAATTTTAATTGTACATTATTTAAATTAGCTATATATACATAATACCTTAAGCAAGAGTAGAAATAGACATATAACAAAACTGACCTCATATTTGTATCAATAAACCAAAGTCCATACCAATGTGAAACTAATGTAAAATGTTCATTTCTATATCGTATCTCTCTTTTTTTAGAAAGGCCTTGACTGTGATTATTAACCATTTATAATAAACCCTCTTCAGATGAAAACAAACATTTATAAACAATATTTGGGTATTTGGGCATAGTTTTTTAGACTACTTTCTGCTAATTGGGGGCACTGTTAATCAGGTTTTTCATGGGGTATCCTGTATAGTTGGTCCATCTCAGCCAGCAGTCCTGGATGTTGGGCCACCTGGGCCATCACTTCCAGGGGACTTGTTTGATTAAACCATATTAGCCAATAAGAAATCCACAGATTTCTATCCTCTGTGGAAAGGAAAGCAGAACCTCTTTTTCAAAGTAACACATCCTAAGACTTAAATTTTGAAGCCAATGCACCTTTACAATATGTATGTTGGTCTAGCTTAACAGCACATATAATAAAATGTCTCTGGTTAGCTCATTCGCAGTCAAAAATTCAAAGAAAATACAATAATATACGTAATCCAGACTTTATGTATTTCCCATCTTTATGTGACTTTTTTTTACTCTATTTCCTTTATTTTTTTTTCTTTAATTTTTGGTCTTTTGAGACAGGGTTTCTCTGTGTGTCTTTGGCTGTCCTGGATCTTACTCTGTAGATCAGGCTGGCCTTGTCTACAGATCTGCCTGCCTCTGCCCCTAGGTGCTGGAATTAAAGGCATGCATCACTACACCCAGCTACACTATTCTTTTTTAAGGACTTTCTCTGTCCTTTTCCTTTTCTCTCACAGGCCTATGTATAGTTTTAAACACACTGTAAACCATTGAGAGGTTCCTTTGTGGGGTTTTTTTCCCGTCTGAATCTGTCTTTACTATATATCTTTATCTTTTTCTAAGCACATGAGCCTTAAATCTGCTAAGCAACATGGCTAGGATTAAAGCTGCAGCTTTGGCAGCTGGCTTTGCCTATTCTTTAGCTTCCTGAGAGCCTAGCTTCATGATGGAGGTACTAGTGGGAGCCACGCTTATTGCCACAACTCTATGGAGTTTGAAGGTCCATGCCACCACCAAGAAGCCTGCCACCAGCTAGCTGCTCATAAACACCATTTAAGTGCTTGGTAGCAGAGCCTCTTCAAAGAGCTTCAAAGTTTTTAATGCTGAGTCAGAAAGCCTCTCTTAAAGGAGCCGTGCCTCTGCTTGCCTCTAGCAGACAAAGCCCACCCGAGACAATGCTGCTTCCAAGAAGTTGTGCTTGACTCTGTTGTTTTCTCTCTAGAATCCTTTCTTTTTAAAGCTTTCTCAGGCTTTATGTGGAAATTCCTACCAAATGTTTGGGCACCATTTGTAAACAGAGATTGCATTTTGTTTCTCAGCCTCTAAGACCCGAATAATCACACAGAAACTATATTAATTACAACAATGTTCGGACGATGGACAGGCATATTTCTAGATAGCTCTTACATATTAAACTAACACATTTCTATTAGTCTATATATTGTCATGTGACCATGGCTTTACCTCAATTTTTACACGTCTTTAGATGTCTTTAGACGTCAGCAGCTGGCTAGCGTCTTCTTGACTCTGCCTAAGATATATATGTATGTATATATATATATACATATATATGTATGTATATATATGTATATATATATTCAGATTTCCACCTGGCTTTACCCTGCTAGCCATTGGCTGAAAGAGGTTTATATATCAACCAATAAAAGCGACACATATAATAAAGGACATCCCACATCAGGATAGATCTGCAGGAGTTCCAAGAAGTATACACAATGCGAGTAACGAGCAAAGTTAACAAAACTACCATTCCCTGGGACTTCTTATATCCCCCTCATTGACCAGTCATGCCTAAGCACATGGTCCCTTTGACCCAGATACACTGAGTCAGAGCCAGCACGCTTTATACACAATGTGATCTTCTTTCCCTAGCAGTTCAATAATTTCTTGAGGTTATCCTAGGGTGTTGCTCAACTTGCTACTAAATTAAAACACTTATTAAAAAACTTTGAAGCACTCTCACAATTTTCAATCACTGTGCACACAGCAATTTAAAATTATGGGAGCAGTTTTATAAGCACTTGAATTTGGAGGTGATCAGAGACCTGAAAATGTGCAATATAGAGTAATTTAAAATTATTAGAGTACTTCACATTTTTTATAAGCTCTTCAGCTGGGAAGTGATCAGGTTCTAACATCTGAGCTCACACGGTGCAAAGTGAAGTACTTCTCAGCCCCAGATGACACACTCTATTAAATCAGGCCACCTTAATAATTCTAAAGTGATGTACAGTGGGCATGTCCACATCTTCAAACTCACTTTTAAATTAAAAAGATTTTTCATTCCAACCTACAAAAGTCACTTATATGATAAAACAGCAATTTACCCTTTCAATTTGGGACATGGAGAGTCCCTTACCTTTGTTTAAAACAAATATGAGAATATTTAAAATACTTATCTTAAATAAATATCTTTAATAAAATATATTATTAAAAATTATGCCAAGAAACTTTAGCACCTACTCATATTTGAAAATATCCCAACCTTCGAGTAAGCTATAGTATGTCTTATTTTGGGATGCAACACTTTTAGTGTCTAAAACCCATCAGCATTCTTTGCTAGGTGCAGCTAGCTTTCTTACTACTTGTGAAAAATAGCAGGAACCCTGCTTTCTCTTTTGAAGCCATCACTTATCTGCAAAACTGCACAGGGAGCCAGCAAGGTTCTCCTCTCTCTCCCTGAGTTCAGAGAAAGGACAACAGGACCAAAGTGTGGTTCGCACATCCTCCATCTGCCTCCACTGAATGAACACTGGGCACATGTGCCTAAAAGAGGTCAGTTTTGGCGACTGTGTTGACCTTGTGAAATCTTATCCTTTCCATTATAAAATCACAGTAAAGAATTCTGGTCTGGATGGATCTTATCACAACAAGATAGTCTATCCATCTAAGGCGAGTTTAATCTCCATGTAAAATGAATCCATCTTTAGCATGCATTTAGTATGTTTCCATAAGAGCCTGTCCTAAAACTTACTCTGTAGACCAGGCTGGCCTCGAACTCACAGAGATCCACCTGACTCTGCCTCCCAAGTGCTGGAATCAAAGGCATGAGCCACCACTGCCTGGCTTAAGACATTTTTAGGTCATTCTGTCAACTTGTTTAAATACAATGATGACTCACATGACTAGAGAAATGACTATAAAATCTCTTGGTGCTACTAAAAACTGTTTTCCTTTCACTATACATTGGAAAGTTGCATCCTACCTATGCCTGTCTCCATTCACCAATGTCTGATTTAGCTTAATTCTAAAGCTGCAGTCTTACTAACGGTAGTAGAAAGTGACTAATTTGATGCTTGTTTATTCTTTGATGATACTTTGAATTTTTGAAGACCTGGTCCTAGCTGATATGCTCAAAGCACACAGGTATCTGGAGCGTTTCCTGATGGCGTCTTGCCATCACAGAGGGCTCGCTGGAGGTGTCCGCCATAGTTCTCAAAGGGGAATGTGCTAGCAGACTCTAAAGTCCTTCAGTTTTGTGTCAGCACTGCCCCAGCCACCTCATCTCCACTATTTATGCTGCCTGCAAGTGGCCGTGCTGTCTTATTGTGTTTGTTCTTGTAGCAACTTCTTCTAATGAAATATATACAAGGACATCCGGAAATTAAGGTATATCCACCTGGAGAATTGCTATGGTGTCATTTCCAACTTCATTCCAAAAACAAGACACAGAAAGAGAACCATGAAATTAAGAAATGACTATTAAGGAGGAAACTGATTCGCATTTGGATTATAAAGTCACTGACGGTGGAGTGCACTTACTGTCCAAACTCTTTCTGAATGTCTCTATAAGTACCTGATGTTTCCATGAAGAAACAGTAAGATTTTCCCTTTGAAATTAGTGATGCAGGATCTAAAGAAATATCTCAGTGGTTAAGAGCATTTGTTGTTCAATCATGAGGGCTAGAACACTCGATAAGGCAGCTTACAAAATTCTGTAAGCTACAAGGCATCCTATGCCCTCTCTGGCCTCCAAAGGCGTGAGCGTGCACACACACACACACACACACACACACAC
>NC_022020.1:42490879-42513042 GCF_000317375.1 Microtus ochrogaster
TTCTATATAGTAGCATTTTGAATTCCATGCAGCTTGTATTTCTCGTATCTCTGTACCTTCTGCTCACAGCACCTTGGTTTTTGTGCTATTCCCAAGGGGGAAAAAATCAGCATATAAAGGAGACTAAAGGAACATTGTCCTGGTAGCATTTAAGCAGGTAGTACACAATCTAAGTAATCTATCACTTAGCTATAATACCAGAAGAGTTTGTAGTTACCTGAGCTATTCCACAGCAGTAATGCAAAATTCTTTGCATACTCACGTCTGAAAACAAAATGGACTTGCCAGGAAAACAATCTGACCTCCTGTTTTTGCAGAAGACCCAGATTAAGTATCCAGCACCTACATGGTGGCTCCCAACCATCCGTAACTCCAGTTTTCAAGAAATCCAGTACTCTCTGGGAACCTCCACAGACAGCAGGCATGTGTTTGGTGCATTAACATACATACACACAAAGTACTCGGGAAAATAAATAAATCTATTTTGTTGTTGTTGTTGTTGTTGTTTGGTTGGTTTTTTTTCAAGACGGAGTTTCTCTATAGCTTTGGAGCCTGTCCATCCTGGAACTAGCTCTTGTAAACCAGTCTGGCCTCGAACTTACAGAGATCCACCTCCCTGTGTCCCCTGAGTGCTAGGATTAAAGGCATGCACCACCACCACATGGCATAAATCTAAAATTTAAAAAAAAATCTTTTCAACTCTCACAATAAGTAATCAGTAAGCAGGAGATATAAAGGAGTGGTAAATGAGTATATGCTGGGGCTGAGGGAAAAAAAATCGGTATATAAATGGAAGCAGGCCTCCCAAAGGCATTTCTAAAGATTCCTGCATATTAGAAACAGAAAGGCTGTTAAGAAAGAGCCAAGTCAATTTTTTCCTATGGTGTGTGGGGTGACATTAGCCTCTAAACAAAATTCTGCTCAAAGAATAGGTTAAAAAAGTACGTCAGACAAATCATCATGGATATTTCAAACGCTGTGGCTATTATGTAGAAGCGAAAGTGGCTGTGGAAGAATAATATCAGGGCAGAATTTCTATGAAATGATAATTGCATACATGCTAGGACTGTGCAAACATAATGAAGCGTGACATGCCTAGGATATTTTTCAGGGGTTAGGTTAAGCTCCGGGTTGTCTCTGGGCTTTGCTGCAGTAATCGCTGCCTTCAGGATCCCTGTGTAAAGGGCGAGAGAAGCAATTACACATGATGCCAATCTGGGAGTCTCTTGTGGACCGCGCTGACTTTAATACTGAAACCATGGAGATAACACTAGAATAAAGCTTTTGCACGGCCACTGTGTACATTTCAGATAAAAATGATTTAATTCCTTTGCAATTTCCTACAGTGGTATGTATGCCCACTCACACGTGTGTATTTGACCTTATTTTCTCTAAAAGCTTTGGTAAACAGAAATTTCATTAACACTGTGGTCACTTTTAAGTAAACCTTTACTTCATGATATGAAATGCCCTGTAGATCCTACTGCTTGATGCATGAGATAATCCATTGAAGCAAGAGAACATGTTTTGTCAGATTGTGTGAGACTGACAATTTTTTGAACCAAACTAAGCCTTTGAGACTTGAATTCCATTTGCTTCAGGAAAAAAAAAAAAAAGTGGCTTTCTGGTTCAAAGGAAAAATGCTTAGAAGCCATATTTGAAAGGCTCATAAGAGGTCTTGCACATCAAATGGCTCTCAGAAAACAGCATTGTGATGAGTTAAGTACAAATTAATTAGAAACATACACATTGTTTCTCCCTGGTTATCCACATGGGTTTCAAAGTTAGAGAAAGAATGTTTGACCAAATATGTTTGGAGTTTTCATGACCTAAAAGCATAATAAAGAGTTCAAGATGTTTGGAGAACAAAGCTATTTATTTCATTATAGTTTTTTTTTTCAAATAAATGCCTAATGATCTTCTGGTAAAGAATATTGGGGCTCATGCAGTTAATTCAAATTGAACTCATCAAGGGTATCTAAAGGAGATTATTTCCATGAAAGGGAACTGATTAAGTGACTATAAATTAATGCTAGTCTTGTA
The DNA here is from genome assembly GCF_000317375.1 of Microtus ochrogaster. Classification (NCBI taxonomy): domain Eukaryota; kingdom Metazoa; phylum Chordata; class Mammalia; order Rodentia; family Cricetidae; genus Microtus; species Microtus ochrogaster. The sequence continues at coordinate 42,492,923 of NC_022020.1, forward strand.
GGGCTTTTGAAAGGGGAAACATATATCAAGTAGAGATTAAAACAAGCTCAGCACAAATATACCCTGTAATAAAAATTGGAGTAGAGACCATCTATAATGAAAGCTTGGAAGAGCTGTGGGTCTTTGCCTTGTGTAATGTTTCAATGAAGCTCCCTGGCTACCACTGACATATTAATTTGGTTCAGGTAACCAAAGTGTGTACCTCCACAAATGTTTGCATCCAATTCCAAGTGAGTTTAACCAGTCAAAGGCATGGAAGTGAGAATGTGCACAGTAAATGGTTTCCTACCGTGTCACTTCTTGAGAAAGTACTTCAAAATGTTACTATTAATATCAGCAAATGTGTATTATAAACCAACTGATTATATGGTTTTAAAAATGTACACCATTATAATTCCTAGAGAGTTTATCTTCAAATTTAGATGGAACAAAAGACATACAGATGGAAGAGGAAAAGAGGGAAGGACGGAAGGGGACAAGAAAAAAGGGAGGAAAGATAGGCAGGAAGGGAGATGTAGGAGAGCATAGAATCTTAGTATAAAATACTCCATTTGGGGCCGTGGGAACTAGTTCAATAGTTCAGTAAGTGCTTGCTGTAGCAGACATGAGGGTCCAAGTTCATGGCCTGAAAGTGTAGGCCAAAAACCTAACAAAAGCAAACAACAACAATAAATATATTCCTTCTCCAAGATGTGTTAGATGCATTTAATCACAGCAACTAAGATCAAACTTATGAACTCCAAAACATACACACACACATGAATGTACATACACACGTATGCACACCACACACAGAAAACCCTTTAAAAACTACATTTCACATATTTTATTAAATAAATTATTTTTTGAAAAAGTAAAGTTTAGAGCAACTCATTTAAGATAGGAAAAAGATGAAACAGGTTTGGGCCCAGTCCCTGAAAAAAGTGCCAGATTCAGTAAGAAGTAACAAAGTTCAGCTATTTCAGTCTGTTATACTTGTGGCAGACTATGAGACTTGGTGGATTTGTAGTTTCCATTTCCTATACAAAGTATATTTTTAATTCAGTTTTCTACTCAGGATCTGAAAAACTCTGAACTTTCTTCTAAGAAGAGCAAATCTGTGGAGAATCCTGACATTGGGTCCTATATAAAAACCACCTGGTCGTAACTTTAAGTAATCGGTGGGGCTGCCCAATAAAAGAATCATCGTGCAGCTGGGGGAGCTCTCGGGCATAAGTTCATTCCCTGAAACCACTTGGATAGAAAAAACTCCCCTGTCACTTCCTTTTAATCTGCCCTCTGAGACCGATCTTCAAGTACCATTTCTTCACATAACACATTTGCTCTGCCGCATACCAGGGAGACCAGGCTGCTCAGACATGTTCAAGATGGGAGTATCAATTCCGTAGTGTGTCGGCGTGTTCACACATCACTTCCCTTTGCGTTCTGTGACTCAAAAACTCCAGGATCAGCCACAGGAGGTTTGGAAGAGAGAAATGACAGTGAATGAAATGAATAGGAAAAAAAGAGAAAGAAATGTTTATTTTCCTGGTTCCTAGAGGCCACGTGAGCTCAAGGGAATCTACTCCACCATACAGCCTGTCTTCTAAAATGATTCACAGGAGGTATTTTTCAAGAAGTGTTTGTCTCTGAAGATTACTGCTCAGCAGGAGACGGATAAGGAAGCTTCCCATTTGAGATGCAAATTCAGAAGGGGATTAAATTGAAACATTTCTTGAGCTTTTCATCATAAACCGTCTCTTTCGTTAGCTAAAAAATTTCCTGTGCTGCTAAACATAGTTCATAAGTTACATTGAATCTTCAAACCTGAGAATTTTTTTTTTTAATGGGCTGGAGAGAAGGCTCAGTGGATAATCGTCCTTGCTGTGCAAGCATGAAGACCTAGCACCATGTTTTATTTTAATATTTTAAATTATTTTTATTGAGCTGTACATTTTTCTCCACTCCCCTCCCTTAACTCTCTCTTCCCCTTCTGCCCGCTCCCATGATTCCTATGCTCCCAATTTATGTAGAAGGTCTTGTCTTTTTCTACTTCCCATGTAGATTAGATCCATGTATGTCTCTCTTAGGGTTATCTTTGTTGTCTAGGTTCTCTGGGATTATGAATTGTAGGCTGGTTTTTCTTTGCTTTATGTCTAAAAGCCACTTATGATTGAGTACATATTATATTTGTCTTTCTGGGTCTGGGTTACCTCACTCAGTAGGATGTTTTCCAGATCCATCCATTAGTCTGCAAATTTCAAGATGTCATTACTGTTTTCTGCTGTATAGCTTACGTAGTCAGTTCCAGGACAACCGAAGCTATGTAGTGAGAAGCAACAAAGCCTTAAAACCCCAAGAACATTTTTGTTTGCCATACATACGCAGTGCATTGTAATAGACATTGGCAATGAGGAGGCTTTGGATCTTCACTAAACTTAAGTGAGCAAGGCACTAAGCTCTCTACTTCGCACCTCAAGGTATTTTTAAGCCGACAACTGAATGGTCATGTATCTGTCCCCTGAAAAGCCAAATGTCACATGGCCTCTAGGAAATGTTGTAGAACCAGAGAAAAGAATAGGAACCGTTAGCAGGTACTATTAGGAGAAAAGCCTGGCCTTGCAGACATCTTGGAAGGTGTCAGGAACCCAAAAGAATGCCCAGGGTACACTCTAAGAGCTAGTCAACAATAAAAGTCATTCATGTGCATATACACATACATACACACACTTGTGTGTATTACTCACGTGTATTGATAGGATATAAACAGATATGCCCTGCTGAGGTTAATAGCTCACTAACCTATAAGTTGCTTATTTCCTAGTGTTAATTCAACATTCTACATTTAATTGTTCATTTCTTTCAATTGTATGAAGGTTCTAGCGCACAGTTGCACACCAGAGGTACAAGAGACAAACAGATCACACACTAGGAAAAGAAACCAAAGAAAATGTTACCCTCAGCACCAGCGCTCTGTGTGCTCACAGTGGAGTGGATGGAGTGAGCAGCTTTCTGTCTCAGAGTTAAGAGGCGTGGGTGCACAGAGGGGTGGTTGACTCAGCCAGGTGCCATAGCCAATCTGTGGCAGGGCTGGATGGGTTCCAGGCCCCAACTGCTCCAGAGTTCTTACTGTGGCAATTCACAGAACCAATTCACAGGGCTGAAAAACCAAACCTCACTCAGCTAGAGCTGAGCGCTGCCTGATTGGTCCCTGTTATTCTTCAGGCTGCCAAGTAGCTGTTTGAGAAGGTCTGCGAAGTTCCATTTTATTTTGCTGCATGTTCTGTTTTAACATTTTAAGGGTTTAAGAACATCTTGTGGTCTTACTTTTCTTACATATAAGAGGTACATGAAAATATTGTGAAGGACTAGCAATATCTCAATAAAACTAGGCCAAGTATATGGCCTTCTTAAAATCCCATCACATTCAGTAAATATGTAACAATACTTCTTATTACATAAGGCAGCTTAGCTATAACGCTTAGTTATGCTCTAGAGAATGCTACAGAATAAAGCCTTAATCCATGTCCAGACACAGATTTTAGTTCTCTTATTAAAGGGCCTAAAATAAAAAGCATATTCATAATTTTCAGACCCTAGACACTACCTATATTAAAGATATGAATACAAAGCATGTTTTTTGTCCTTCGGAGTTTCAAGGTGCCTTTGGAAAACTACCTTTTCCGAAAGGTCAACTACCCTATAAAGGAGGAATGCAGCTACTTTTATCCAAACGTTTACCAAGAATGGCCTCTTGTTTCAGAACACATGGAATGGCTGATTCCACAGTAGCCTATGTGCATAGCTGCGGCATCCATGTTGACACACAGACATTCTGGCACACTGGTGAGCATCCAACCACTTCGGAAGACACACTGACAACATACGCCTTTACCTCTGTATTGGCATATTTCTTTGATGACGCATAACTTTGTCTCTCCTTCCTCAGTATTTACAATGTTACAGTGTTTCCTCTTGGTGTGTATGAATATCTGTGCTAGGAAGTAGGTACATAGTTTATATAATGGGGTTTTCTTTGTAGAAGAGGGAAGGGACCTTCCCAGATCTATATCTATATCTATAATTTAGATATCATCCTGCGCCTGATCAGTCAAGAAACACTGGACTGCTATCTCCCGAAAATAAAATTGTTTTCTCCCCTCGAATGTTTAGAGTTATTATTTGTAGACAATCCAATTATAATCCTTTCTGAAAAATCATGGCCCCTCCATTTGTGCAAATTCACTATAGGGTTTGTCATGGAGAGGTGAGTCTTTGGGGGTTTTGGTTTCAGGGTTTATTTTTGTTTTGATACGGACGGCAACTCAGTTTAAAGGCTTACTGGTTTCCCAAATTTATGTGGCATTTATTTTTTCAACAGTCAAAATACTGCAGTCAGTTCCCAGCATGCCCACCACCGGAACCACCGCCTTTTCTCCACTTCTGCTCTTAAATAGAGGGATGATATGGCTAAAGCATTACGGATTCGATTAGAAAAGCTGGAGTTTCTACTGCTGACCAAACACGCCTTTGTCTAACCTTCCTTGCAATTTGTGTCATAGGTTTGCTTGTTTTTACATCAGTGTCCTTTTCAAACCTGAGTGCTCTTCATTTGCAATTAAATACCAAAAGCTTAGTTCTGTTGACAAACCACGCCATTCGACAAAGTCAGATGTGAGTAACTGGAAGTCTGGAAATCCAGATGAAGGCTTGATAACCAGCAATGCAAACATCGCTGCCTGTGTGGCCTTTCCACTGGCTGCTTCCCCGAGCCAGACAAGTAGGTGCTGACGTATTCTTCAAGCTCTCCAGAGTCAAGACGTAGTTTTGAAAATGGAAAATAAAAATGACTCTTTACAGCCACATTGCTTCTTCACCCCTGGAAGATGCTGCCTTTTTAAAAACTTACTGTGTGAAGACGCTGAATCAATACAACTTCCTGCCTGGGTACTGGACTGCTTGATTATATGAAGAAAAAACCCACAGGGCTGGGAATAGCATTTACCTCTCCAGCTCCATCAGTTTTGTAGCAATGGTTCATTAGCGGCATGCCTCACGCAGGAGGAGTATGTCCTGTTCCTATAACGACAAGCCATTTCTTTGCTTAATTTCCTGGTAGCACACTCTACAATAAGTCCAGACAGAGAGGTCCTTGGAACTCTGGATTATCCCACATCTTTGAAAAGGATTAAAGTCAATGACCTAACTCGAGTGACGTTTTTCTCTTTACAACACTAGAGATTTAAAGATACAAGGAGGTGGACTACTCTCATTTTAGGTCTTTCAGAAAATGATTTATTCGCCTCTCAAAATATTAGTAATGTGACACACATCCATTTTCATTTCCGCTTGGGCTAATATCCTTTTACCATCCACTATAATGGATAGCAGATGAAAAGCATGCTGTGTGTTATGGACATCTGTATTCTGGACCTCAACCTTTAGGTGCTAACAAGTACTTTGAGTGAATACACTGCTCTTGTCCTAGGCAAACACTTTGCTCTGCTTTCAATTTCTAAGCAATAAAACAGACTGATTGTCATCCTCTTAAAATATGTCTTTAAGGTGGATACACACAACTGTTTCAACAGCTAATCTAACTGACCATCTATCTCAATATAGTGAAAAAAATAAAATTTCAGTGGAGTAAGTTTAAATCCTGAGTTCAGGGCCCCGAATCCAAGTCTTGACTCATCTCCTTTCCCACCAGGTCATGTTGGTCACTGCATTTCAAATTTCAGATTGATTGTTTTGATTAATGATATGATTAATGATATGCATCCTCCTTCAAAGGGTATTTTTGAGCATCTAATAAGCAAACTCAGATGGTTTTCAAATCACAAGATAGTGATAAATGACTAGACAGAACAAATGCTTTCTGTTTTCTAGAATTCCAAATCCATCTGTGTGCATATAAATAAAAGTAGCTGGAGTAGCATGAACCTATATGAAACACTATAAACAAATTACAGTCACTTTACACCACTATCCTGACCTTAAAGAACAGGCTGTGTCCTCTCAAGAGTACAGGAAGTCCCAGATCCAAAGTTATTACATTTGTTCGGCCAGAGCAAGGACCAAAAGAATACGTGTCTTCTACCAAGTACTATAAGTTTATTAAAATGCCCTCTGTAATACTATTTTAAACTAATTTATTAGGAATTATAGGCAAAGATAGAGTTGTCAATCATATAAATATGATATAATCATTAATCAGAATCCTGACTTTGAATATGAATGCACAGGTGTTCCTTAGACACGGCGATCTAGGCCTACTTTCATGTAGCCTTCCAGACAGATACTTTCCCATGTGCTTTCTGCTTCACAGATAGTGTGTCCAACTTCAAATAACGTCAGTTCATACCTCAATGCCCTTGTTAAAAAAATTTCCTTCCTTTCCATGTACAACTACTTTATGAAATGGTGTGTAAACATGTAGAGAATCCTTAAAGAGAAGTAAAAATCAGTTCATACACCTTACCGATTCCTAAGGGGTCTGAATGCAGACATGAAAATAGACTCATGTTGAAACTCAACCTATCTTCAAAAAAAAAATCAAGTCCAAACAAGGGCAACATAATTGTAAATGATTATACTTATATCTACTCATCACAACTTGCATGCCAACTGTAACCCTAATAATTGGAAGACCAAGAGAAAGTGCAGGATGAAGAGACATCTGTGTACCACATCTACAAAGGCCAAACTGCAGCAGAGAAAGATGTCATTAACACATGAGACTAGCTCTTGTCCCACCTAAGGGCGTACATTGAATCACATGACTAAATGATTTCTTTTGAATATAAAACTGAAGCTTAAACCTAATCCTCACATTCACAAGTAACAAGAACACTTTCATAAGCAAAAAGCAACATATTCTTAACAATACATTGGAAGTTAAGTCAGCTTTGAGCAGTGAAGAAAAGAAGGAAGCTATGCACTGGAGTCTTTCCCAAAGACCCAGGCTCAAAGCCACAGGGGCATAGAATTTCATGTTGGCTTTTTAACTTACATTCTATAACTACAGAAATATCAGGAGCAAAATATATATTGTGTTAGTACATATTTAAATGATAAGAAAATTAACAAATACATTAGAATTTTATTTATTTGAAGCAAAAGCAAAGTGAAAAAATGTAATCTATTACTTGAGCAAATAAGACAACATTGTTCTGTAAGTAATAAAACTGCATAAGACATTGTAGACTCTGGAATGAGGTGACTAAACTCAAATGGGAGTTTATTTTTTAAATGCCCAAACATTGCAATCTAAGGGTATGTGAAGTTTATCCTGATTGCCAGCTTGACAGGACCAAGATCCAACCTGGGAAAGGAATTTGGCATCCCAGGGAAGTGGCATTTTCAGGAAGTCTTTACTCTTCAGGAGACCACATGACATAAACGCTTGCACACCTGACTTCTTAAGACCATGGCACAGAGATGCACAGGAGAGTGTCGTGTGGAACTTCCCTACACAAATTACAGACAAGTTCAGACAGTTACAATCCTGTGTTTGTGACACTCCAGAAAACCACGCCAAAACCAAGTGTATCTCACACAAAAAGGCCAATTATAGTTTTATAGACCAGAAACCCATTGCTGCAATCTCAGAAATCCTAGGACATAGGTCACTCATCCAAGTGACAAACACTAGCGCCACCACCATAAGTGATGCGCAGCTAAACCGCAGTGTTCTGATGCCGATACAGCAGGCCTTCTGACGTGCTCTTATTTTCCTCTGACATCTCTTTCCAGCTTCAAATACTATATTTTCAAGCCACAGAAACTAGAGAGGTCTGAAGATGAGCATCACTAATTAGAAACGAAGATCAGAGTGGTAATTGACCCTTCTCTCAATGGTGTCATGTAGACAGATGATGCCAAAGCTGGAAACAGCTCTGACTTCGTCCCAGAGGTACCCTCTGAGCAAGAGGGCTTTGCTATCTCTACAAAATAGCATTTGAAAGCATCTCTTGAACAAAGAGGTCTTGTTCCATGGCAGACTCCATGACAGCCAAAATATAAACCTTCAGAGGCTCCCATTAGGTCAATCTCCATGTTACTATGCCTTGCCCAGGTTCCAAGTCATTACGGATTTTACCTGAGGAAAGCTGGCATGCATCAGATCACCAGTTCTTTCCTATGGACTATTAGAGAAATTCAAATGTTGACTCAACCTGATTCTTGCATTGAATTTATGAAAACCTGGTTACACCTCATTTATTTAAAGAGTGTTTAACTGGTGCCAACTATAAGCCAGATGTTTCATGCTACAGAGATGATGATATTTGAAAGTTCAGAAAGCCTCCTAAACAATATGCAGGCCTTCACTGTTTTTGATAGGTTTAGGTCAGAAAACAGATGAACAAATGTTGCTATAAATAAATCAAGTAGAACAATGGAAACCCACACATCTATAGGACTCTACTGAGCCGATAGAGGAAGAACTTCCTGAGGAGGGTGGCTTCGGGACATGTCTTAACGCTTATGTCAGAGTGGCCCAGTCTCTGAAAATAGAAACAAAGCCCACAGTTGGAATATAGAAAGCAAGGCATAAGGTGGTTTCTGATGAAATGAAATTAGATCCACTGGCAGAAGGCTGATTACACAAAGCCTATAAGCTACTTTAGGCAGCCCCATCATCAAGGGAAAAGCCACGGAGGAGAAAGACGTCATTAGATTTGCATTTGAGTAAGAACACTAGGTTCTCATGAAGAACCCAGGTTGGAGAAGCCCAAAAATTGAATGGTTACAGAAAACCATACAGGGACTGTTGACCTCTCCCACATAGGCTTTCCATTCAATTTAATTATGCAAATCAATAACTTTTTTAATATTCAGTTTCATATGTCACAGAGTTTCTTGTTATTAGGCCACCTCACACTGGAGATGGGGTTTCTCATATGTAACCCAATGTTTCCGATTGTTCTGAGAGCACATGCACTCGGCAGCCACCCTACAGTCTCCTGGTCCACTGCTTGCCTGCTCACCTTCAAAATGGTATTTTAACAAATAAAAGGGGGAGGGGGAGAAAAAGAAAACACACACACAAAAAAAAAACCCCAGAATTTTCTACTAATGTGTGTCTTTTTGTCGTTGCTGTTTTGTTTTGTTTTTTGAGAAAGGGTTTCTCTTTGCAGAAGCCCTGGCTGTCCTGGAACTCTCTCTGTAGCCCAGGCTGGCCTCAACTCACAGAGATCCTCCTGCCTCTGCCTCCCAAGTGCTGGGATTAAAGGTGTGCGCCACCACTGCTCGGCCTAATGTATGTTTTTTCGAACCCTAACTTGGAAAGCTTCTAGAGAGCAAGCCTGTGAGAATTGCTTTGTGCTGACTCAGGTCTTTCTGAAGATAAAAACACTTAATCCCTCTCACTAGGAACCTGCCCCTCCACTGGCTATTTCTCCAGCTGTCTCCTCTCTACTTCGAAAGCAGTGTTTCCAGAAAATATCGGTCAGCACCCACCTTTATCCCAGCGCCTAGCTTCATGCTAGATTTTAAAATCTGGCACCAACTTCCTGTCATTGTAAAGGCGATGCTGTCATAGAGCCTACAATGTCAGAGATTGTGTTAACTATCTGTGGGGAAACTAGACATTTCAATTCCAGCTCTACAGATATGCTTCTCTCTGATATTACACAAAACCATTATTAATATGCTATGCAATGAGATGTCTCCAGGACACTTAGAAAAGGGCCTTTAAGGGGTAATCGTTCTGAAGCCCTTCTTCAGAAAGAAGCCCTGTATTTGCTGGATGAAGCCAATGAAACTCACAAATGCTGCTACGGAACAGCAGAGTGGCCATTCCAGCATTTTCCCCCAAAGTGCCTAACCTCAAGATGATTATGGAAGTCTTATGTTTTAAACTTCCTGCCAACAATGTGGCTTTTAGTTGCCTTGGACTGAGGACAAATTGTATTATAATGTATGTTGACAGCTTAATAACACAGGTTACCATCCTTGGTGGACTTTATGATGTAATACATCCCAGTGGGTGTCTCTGGAGAATCAGGCTATGATTTCCAAAGCACAGAAAAGTCAATAAACTGCAAGGGTCAGAGTAAGATCTCTGCCTTCTGTATATTTTGGCAGTGTTCCTAAAAATTAAATGGGTGTTACCCTTCGAAAATATTTTCCTGGCATGACTTTTTCTGTTTTTCTTCTCAAGCTATAGACTGTAAAGGTGGAATGGTACAATTCTTATTAAATCGTATGTTAAAAATGTAAAAAGTCTTAATACAATAAACAGGTATTTTTTTTCCAGGTCCCAGAGGTAAAGTTTCTCTACTATAAAAAGCTGTAATTGTGGTTTTCACAAAGCTCATTAAATATTTAGATCTTTTAGAGCTCAAGTGTTTTCTGTCGAGTTTAAAACACAGTTACACTAATTATCTGTAATGTTTTGACCATTGGATAAATACATGTAGGATTAAGCAGCTAACAGCATAAAACGAAGTAGTAAGTCTTATGAACAGAATCCATGTAATTACTGTTGGATTCTCCTTTCACCAAGATACTGTCCATGAAAACAAACTAGCAATACCCTGTGTTTTTTAAGGCAGCATAAGACAACATTACTGAGTGCTGGATCCACACGCACATAGCACTCTATGTGATCGGGCTTCCGTTCATTTGCATCTAAATGGCCAAAAACAAAAGAAAAGTTTCCAGTTCTCAACTGCAATAAAGCCAGCAAGATTCTAGGATCGACAACTGCCCTTGTAAACAGGAAAACAAAACACAATATTCTAAGAGAAACAGTCTTCCCATCCTAGCTTATAAAAAAAAAAAAAACTCCGTAATCTATCCCTCAAGTAAAATAGAGTTTAGAGGAAATGTTCATAAATCACTCTTTTTTTTAAATGTTAGCCTTACCCTCTGCCTCTCTAATAATTAATTTATTTTTATTGTATATACATTGGTGTTTTGTCTGTATGTTTGTCTGTGTGAGGGCATCAGACTCCTAGAACTGGAGCTTGGAGCTATGAGCTGCCAGGTAGGTGCTGGGAATTAAACCAGGATCCTCTGGAAGAGCAGTCAGTGTTCTTGATCACTGAATCTTCTCCCCAACCCCCAAGTTCAGTTCTGATTCTCATAAAAGAATAAAAGAAAGTACAAAAATACATAAGGCAACTTTCTTATCCTAAAAGTAACGGCAATTCTATTAAATACTCTTTATGTTTCACGCTGTATAAAATATTTTACTTAGACTCCCAAATGACTACTCTGCCAATTTTCCTACTAAGTATTTATAATCTTATAATCTTACAAATAGACCTGGGTTACTCTCAATCTTTGTCAGAGAAGCTTCTTTTGTCAGTAGACAGCAGTCAAAAAGAAGAGATGCGTAAGTGACCAAAGCATGAAAAATTAAAGAACCAGTGAGCAGCCCTAAACTGGGCATCTTTATGAGTGGCACCGCCACCAAGCAGAGGGAGTACTGCAGAAGAGGTGGGGAGAAGACAAGAACCAGAAGATGGGGAGGAGGCTTGTGAAATGCTGCCTCTGGACATGATTTGGCTGTCACACTCATACACTCATAGTGAGGCCACCCACCTAAGAGCAAGACAGACAAAATGCCAACATTGATGGGAAAGATGATTTCCAGGTCCCACTGCATCCTGAGGATCTGTTTGCCGTGGACAGTTGCTGGGAGGGAGGTTCATTCTCGGTCAAGAAAGAGGGTCAAGAAAGCTGTCTGCTTGAGAGCGTAAACAAAGGAGGCTGGCAAAGAGCTAACAGAAACAGTAACTCTACCCCAGGCTTCAGAAGATGGTTCAGGCTGCCTTCCTCACTGCAGACCATCGATTTTGACAGTAACAACCATCTATTGTTGCTTCATTGAAAATAACTACAAACTGATGTGAGAAATACCACACGAATTTAACTGTTATTCATTGTCTAAGAACTCTAATACATACTTATCTGGGAAATTCATATTAAAATTTATTTAGGAGCACTCACTGTGAATGGAACCATGTCCTTGCTTCCTAACAACTCAACATTGCTACTCTGGAAATCCTAGGCTGTTTCAAGCACCTTGCTTTTATCATGACTACGCTTTTATCAGAGCTGAATTGTCTGCAGACTCATTACAGACATACATAAAGGTTTGCTGAAGCCCTGAAAGCCGAGAACTCGTGATGTATGGACTGAATTGGTGTTTTGAATATGAGATCCAAATCAGTTGAACAAAAAAAGTTACTGCCCTTGAATTCTGGCCTGCATTGATGTTTCTGGTTCCAATGTCGCTGTTGCTTTTTCTAATTTTTGGCCCACAGTTCGTGTGAGTTCCTCCTCCCAGGGGCTCCACCAACCAGACCTAGTTGGAAGAGCTCCCAGCCAAGAGCAAAGGTCTGAGGATTATTGAAGTGGTTTTCTTTTTAATCACTTATAAAAACAGAGGCACAGCCAATCACCAGCCATGCAATTTTCTCCAAATCACTGGGTTTCTAAATTCCCCAAAGAAAGCCAGAGTCAGCTTTTTCCCAACAATGTGGTATTTTGAGCATTCTCTCAGGCTTGGAGAACCTTGGAGCCTTGGGGAGAAGAAGAAGACAGAAAAAAAAAAATACTGCTTGAACACATTAATAAAGCAGAGAGCATAGCAACCTTGTTATGCTTGGGCAGGGCACGTTGTTATCTGTCGCCACTCTGTTGCTTTATTTCCTGGTTGATGAAGCTAAGCACTCTCAGTTCTTTCTCTCAGCTCCCTCTGACTTTCCTTCCGCAGGGTTTGCAATCAGAAAGTGTTCCGTGACATCTAAATTCGGAACAGAAGAGCCTGAGCTAAGTCAGATTGTATTGGTCCTTACCACATTCGATCAACTAGCATTTGAATAAACACTCGCCAGGTAATTGCAGAGTTAAGGAGGCAAAGAAGCACTGAAGGAGGTGATGCTCTTTTTCCAGTTCACCAGAAACAGGGTATCATTTTGCCAGACCCCTCAAAAAAGAAAAAAAAAATGGAAAGCAGCAAAAGTTCATGCGAGCAACACAAGTGACTGCTAATTGGATATTTAGTCCAGTTGAAAATTTACATCCATACACATCTTAACTGCCCCAATCCTGCTTGAAGAAATAAAACAGTCTGCAAACCCAGACATGTTCTGCAAATTGACTCTCCTCCTCTCAGGAGTATCAGCTGATTATCCAGTGCAGACTCAGGGAAGCTGCTTTAACCCCAAGACGTGGAAGCTATCTCTTTTCCTCCGAGGCCTGCACCGAACGCTAGGAAAGTATTCAGCACACAGAGACCACACAGGGCATGCCAAGCTTTGCCTTTATGTCTCAGTGCAACACTATAAGAGGTAGCAAACGTCACTAAATCTATGCGTCTTCGAGTTTGTACATGTCACCATACAGTTCTTGACCTATCTCGGTTTCTTCCCCTCTAAGTGGTTCGGCCACGCGTTCTAAACCCCCATCTGCCACCTCCACACATCTTTCCTTAAAGCTGGACTGAAGTCAGTTCCCGAGACATATTTGTCTGTTCCCTTCTAAATGATGTCTCTGCATTATAGCACGTGTTGTCTCAGGTCACATTGTGAGGTTCTGAAGCTGTCCTGAGAAATGTTTAACTCAAGTGCAGATTTAAAATAGAACCGGAGAACTTAGAATCCATCCTACGACCTTACCCCTACACAAACTCCAGCTGACTGTCGGTAAACTAGGACCCAAAACGCCACCTATAACACTTGCAGTCCCTAGGAACCTTCGAAAGAAATGTTGTGCGGATGATTTAGAAATATGTATTAGACCTTGATATGGTGAATTAAAGAGAATCAATACTCTAACCTTTCCTATTCACCAAGACGGGATTTATGTTCAGTAACGGAAGTGATGCAGTTGTTAATGAGCAAGCCAAAGCGCCCACGAGTAGCTCGTGTGTCAGTTCCATCGGTTTTTATTTATGATGTTTTATTTGCACCTCTATTCTCTAGAGACCCGGGAAGCAATAAAATTCCAGAAAGCAGGAGTGGTCTGACACACACGGCTTTTCCTGATAGGTAATTCAAATGAATGGATGCTATCTTCTGAATGGCAAGGAAATACACCTTCATCTATCAAAGGCTTAGCTCGCAGCTGAGGGGTTTCAATAGAAATGCAGTTTTGAATGGAAGGACAAGAGCCTTCGGTCGTTATTTGGATGACTGAACAGCGAGGGCCAGACTGCGAGGCCGAGATGATTTCTTTGCTCACAGTGGCTATGAGAAAAATAAGAAACTGATTGAATCCCAATCACAAGAGCCGTTGTGAAGTCCTAAATATATAATTGGCAGGGTTCCTGTAAGTTAGAAGTGCTAATCTTTAGTACCTATCGGCTCTGGCTTGTCTTGTCTTGTTAGGTAAACAAAATGTGTCCTGCCTGTCATTGCCATAAAATATTAATGCACTGGAAGTCTCTAAACCATGCTAAGCATAAGGCCTATTATCACACTTAAGAGCAAAGCAATCTAATAAATCGCTGGCTGTATAAAAACTAAGTCAGCTGGCAGAGGCAGTAATCTCCCCAAGGGATAGTAAGAGCCTCATCTTCCACTACAGCAGCTGCAGTTGCTGAGAAATGATGCTTCTCCTGTTCAGTATAAAATACATTTGTGCTGAATTCTGTTATTTAAACTCTAACGGAATCATTAGGATTGTCCATACATTATGAGTGATCGAAAAATTAACTAAGAAAACCATCTTCAGTGCTGTCCTAGGGCAGACAGAGTCTTTTCATTAGGTATATTTTTAATGAGCTAAATATGATAGAAAATCAAGCTGTTAATATTGAATACATTTTCTGAAAGAGCTTGAACGCTGCCTCATGCATTAACCACCATTCATAAACATTGAGCACTGGGCTGATGTCCCTAATTGAAAGAGATTCACTTGTTCAGTCCTGGTGTGAGGTCCTCCAGGCAGTGAGTAAACACAAAAGCAATCTTGCTATCGTACATTTTAGAAACAATCCTAAAGTCATTGTTGGGCTGCTATTTTATGCGACCCTACACGATCTCCAAAAACTGTAGAATAGGATATATCTTCCTATATCTCCACAATATGCACTGAATTAATGAAATCAATATTCTTCTAGTAATAGAGAAAAGATGGGTAGATGTACAACATACAACAAGTAGTCAGGAGCATGCCTTCAATCTCAATGCTGACGATGCAGAGGCAGGAGGATCTCTGTGAGTTTCAAGCAACTGGATCCACATAGAGAGTTCCAGGCCAGCCAGAGCTACGGTAGCTTAAAAATACAGTAGCTTAAAAAATTCTGTCCCCAAAATAAAATAAAATAAACTCAGAACAAAACAAACTACAGTAACCAGTTATTTTAAGTATTTATTTTTACAATAATTCAATAATGTAAGTACTTGTCAAAAGTGAGGAAATAGCTAACCTCCTCATTATTAACCAACATGTATGACCAGGGCTTGAGCCCTGGGAAATGGACACTGAATTACATTTTTTTCTGCAGAAATCTGCAAAGCACTTAGAGTACTTACTGTGACTGTTACCCAAAGATAGTAATCTAAGGTGATATGATTAATAAATGGTGTGTCCCTCCCATAGGACATCCAGTAACAAGATACTGAAATTCTATATACATAAAAATTGTGAAATTCAAAAATCTTCACTTAATTATAAATGATATTAAAAAGTGAAACTATATTAAAATCAAAATGAGAATATGCACATTTTTGATGGATCATGAATTACAGGCTTGAATTTTACATATATCACACACACACAAGCATACATATTTGTACATACATACAAATAAGGGAGCCTCAGTTAAGGAACACATTCCTTATGTAATGTTTATGATGATAGCATTGGCAATAAGGCCAAATAACTTTCTCTACGTTAACAGTAACTTCATTGTCACAAAACTAAGCAAAGTTGTCATTATAACTGAATATGCCTTCCAATATCCCTTAGGAAGAACTGAGTCATAGAGCTCTTTCATCCTGTTAAAGGAGGTCTGAAAGTCGCATTTGTACAATGGCACTGGTTTACCTCTCTGAGTTCCTTCACCTGCTCAATCAACAATATGCACTTAGGTTCTATTGAGCATAGCATGGATACTTACAAAAGCAATTAAAATTCAGCATCTGTCTGTCCTCAAAGTGTCCACAAGTTTTTTTAAGAAATGCAAAAGTATATTTTCATTTTTAAGAAATGAAAAGGGTACTCACTGCAAAGATGCTCCAGCTAGAGACTCATAGATCAGAGCAGGAAAGGCACAGAAAGACTTTGCCCTAGAATTAAGAGCATTATCTTTGCATTTATAGTAATAATAATCTAACTTCATAATTCACATTTACACTTATAATAATAAACTCTACTATTATCAATAATTAATAGTAATGATCTTCACTATTACAGGTAGCCATTATCTGATAATCCAAAATTCACAATGTTAGAAAATCTGAAACCTTTTGAGCACTCACATCATGACACAAGTGGAAAAGTTTATATCTGATGTCATATGACCAATCTCACTGAAACACAAACACACTGAAAGCATGTAAAATTATCCTTAGGCTCTCTGAATGAAACATAAATAATTTCATGTTTAGATTTTGGCTGCATTCCCACAACAACTCAATGTGTGTGTCCAAATATTCCAGAAGACAAAATAGCATCAGCCAAGACATTGCTTCCAGGAATTCTTAGAAATAGCCTGCTGTAGGACAATGGTCTTGTACTCTGTAAAGATTTTTAAATTGTATTGTTTTAATAAAATGATGATTGGCCAGTAGCCAGGAGGAAGTATACGCGGGACAACAAGAACAGGAGAATTCAGGGAAGAAAAAAGGCTCAGGCTGCAGTCGTAACCCAGACAGAGGAAGCAAGATGAGAATGCCTCACTGATAAGAGGTCCCAAGCCACGTGGCTAACACAGACAAGAAGTGTGGGTTAATATAGGATATAAGTATTAATAAGAAGCCAGAGATAATAGGCCAACCAGTTTATAATTAATATAGACCTCTGTGTGCTTCTTTGGGACTGAAGGGCTATGGGAGCAGGAAGATCAGAAACCTCTGTCAATAACAGTCATCTATACAATCAATGACAGCAGTAAAGAAAAATACCACCAAAGTCCCTACATACCTCTCTTGACATCCTATCAGCCAGAATGAGTCAAACAAGACATTTCAATATATTGATGATGAGGATGAAATGCACAGAGATGTGCAGATGGGATACAATACATTTCTTCAGTGAAAGAAAAATAGCTCTAGTCTGAACACCAGGAAATTTTTTTGCGTCTAAATATTTTATTTAACTCTGATTATGAGATATAAATCCTGTCAGGCACATAAGACTTCTAAAAACTTATCATGCAGAAAACCCTTTGATGCGTTCTGCAACAATCAGAGAATACATAAGGAAAATGTATTGCAAATACACGAGACTTAAAGGTGAGTAAATAACTTGGGGAAACATTTCATTGATTAAAAACAAAACAAAGGTCATATGAGAAAGAGAGATATAAAAAGTAATGACTATATATAACAACTCAGAATTTCAGTATCCTGAATAGTGATTTCTTGATTTATTCAACTAGAAATTATAGATAATAATATGTTTAAAGTGACCAGAAAAACTAAGCTATAGTGTAAATTTGCATAAAGGGTAAGTACTTCTGAAACCAGTAGAAGAAATTTCATTATATTCAGTAGATACTACAAAAACATTAAGAGAAGTCAAGAACCTCCATTTTTTTAAAAAAAAAAAAAGTCAATAGCAAATTTTAACATAATAATAGGAAGTGTTAAAATAGTCTCGGTCATTTATCAAAAGACTCTGTGGTAGATTTTATTTATTTTAAGATTCTGAGTATTAAAAGTAAAACACATGAAATGAAAAGAAAAAAACAAGGGACATACCAGACAAAGCCAAAGGAACTCGGAGTCAGGCACAAAAATTGAGAGTAAAAATTATCAAGAGAAAAGGAATAAACATACTATAAATATTGTGCATGATTGCTATGAATTTCTGCATCT
This sequence comes from Microtus ochrogaster, assembly GCF_000317375.1. Lineage (NCBI taxonomy): Eukaryota > Metazoa > Chordata > Mammalia > Rodentia > Cricetidae > Microtus > Microtus ochrogaster. Next base: position 42,510,904 of record NC_022020.1, read on the forward strand.
GGTGTCATGGAAGACCTTATGCAGCTACTAGCAGAACCCTAGGAAATGCCTCAACTATGTCAGTAATGAATTACTAACAACTACTGAAAAACCAAACAGAGTCAATAAGACGAGTGTGTTTCTCATAGACTACGAAAAAAGGTCCTAATAAACTTTGTATCAAGAGATTACATATTTTCTTCAATAAAAGTACTAAATTTCACACAATTCACCTTGTACAAAGTCACAAAGTTTCAATAAATGTCTAATAGTCAGCTAGACATGATGTTGCACATATATAATCTCAGCACTTGGAAGGTAGAAACTGGTAGATCACACACTCAAGGTCAAGCTTAGTTATACAGCAAGACTCTGTTTCAGAAGAAAAAAAATATCCTTAGCGTCAATATCATATAGCTTTCTTCTATAAAGCAATTAAAATATATATCAATAATAAAGGGATACTAGTAAAATACTACCTCTAAGTAAATACTTCTCAATAGCATTAGCATTATTTAAGAAATGGAATTTAGCTGGGTGGTGGCTGCGGCGCACTACTTTAATCCCAGCACTTGGGAGGCAGAGGCTGGGGGAGGGAGGGAGGGAGGGAGGGAGGAAGAATTTAGAAGAAAATGATGCAATCTCAGTCCAGAGAAAAACAGTTCTATTAACCCCCTCCACACCTTTTCCATAATCTTCTTCCCAGCCCTATTGCCCCTCCCACAGGTTCTTTTCCTACATTCATGTCCTTTTTAACACCCATTGAATTTAACCGGGATCATTTGTATAACCATGGATTTGGCACTATTCATTGCAGCCTTGTGGTCTCTCCAATGGGTATACAACTGAAGAGGAAGATTCCTCTCCCCTATAGACCATCAACGTACAATAGTTCAGTAGGGAGGGGTAGACCCCATGGTCCCCTCCTGATTCACAACTGACTATTGATAAGTCCAGTCTTGCAGAAGCCCATTGCAGGCATCAACAAGAGCTGTGAGGTTAAGGCTGTATTGGCTCTAATCAGAAAACATTTCATATCTCTTATCTTTAGCTCTTGCGTTCTTTCTACTCCCTAGTCTGCAGCAATCTTTAGAATGGTGGTATAAATGTCCTATTTAGGACTCATCACCCAACCATCGCTTACTCTCAGCATTTTAAGCAGCCATGATCCTCAGCATTCATCACTGTTCATTGCAACCAAAAGTTTCTCTGACTAAGGCTGGGAGTAACATTTATCTGAGGCCTGAGAAGGGAGATCATGCCCTTCAGCGAGAATGACCATGTTAGAAACTCTTTGTCACAATACAAACTGAGTTGTTAATCCTGCTAGCAGCATTGACAACTCATTGGGAAAACCATGCAGGAGGTAAAGGCTTTAAAGGTCAAGTATCTTTTAGGGAAAGCCTTCAGTGGTGTAAGTATGAGCATTTGGGACAAAACATCCTTCCCTGGTGTATGGAAAACAAAATGCAGTACAAGGAATATAAAGTGGCCATTTTCAGTCACCTGTTCTTCTATCCAGTCACCGATGTTCTATAAAGCAGATACAGTATTGTCATGATGAAAAACACCGACACGGGGTCAGTCTGAAGGGTTCAGAGCCGATCTCTGAAACATGTTAGGCAAGAAACTCTAGGCAGCCAGCTCTGTGTCCGTACACTCTCAACCTCCAAGCCACCTCTCCAGCCCCATGAAGGCATTATTTTGAGGACTAGAAACTAGAACCAACTGGGAAGAGAAACCTGCAAATGATAATTGCCTGGATCAGGTTGACCTGTGAGCATGCATGGCATGATTTCTGGTCGATGCAGGAAGACCCAGCTCACTGTGGGTGGTACCATGCTTCGGCAAGTGAGCCTGGGTTGTAAAACAAGCCAGCTGAGCATGAGCCAGGGAGCAACCAAGAAAGTATAAAGAAATTTCTCTGTGGTTTCTGCTTCAAACTTCTGCCTTGAATTCCTCAATGATGGACTATACCCTGTCATCCAAACGAGCTCTTTCTGCTGCCCATTTGCTTGTATCGTGGTGCTTATGGAAACAGCAGAAAACCAAACTGGAACAGAAGTCAAATGAACCTCTGCTCTCTTTGGTATCACAATGCTTCTTTCCAGTCACTTATGTCAAAAGGCAGGTACACACACACACACACACACACACACA
>NC_022020.1:42513142-42519885 GCF_000317375.1 Microtus ochrogaster
GATTGATTCCCAATGCATTATTGAAATTTGTATATTGTTCAACAAAAGCCACTTAAATAGTTTACTGTTTCAAGTTTGGCATAAGAGCAAAGGACTTCTGTGTGAGGACTGGTAGCACAAACCTATAACCTGAGAATGTGTGAGACTCAGGTAGGAAGACTAGAAAAGCTCAAGGCTAGCCTGAGCTACAGTCTTAGTTCAAAAAAAAATTCTCATAATCCTAAGAATCTTAAAACAGTTCGAACATGCTAAATCACTTCAGTTCCCATTATGTGTCTAATAAATTACTACACACAAAAAAGAGACACCTTTTATTTTTTGACTTTTTTTTAAAGCAATTATTTTGGTGAGGTTGTCTGCAACCTAGAGTAAAATTTCCAAAGAAGTGGAGAAAAACGTTGAGGCCATTAAAATAGAACCATACAAAGCAGTGGGAAATTTCCTCCACAGTGTGAGGGAAAATGCTGCCCATATTCCCAGAGGCTGCAGCTGAAAGCTAAGCGGGCCTTTTCCATCTCCAGCTATTATGATTCTCTGAAACGATTCTGAGGGGAGATGAAAAGAGTGGGTTTTCTTTCCACGGCAAGCTTCTATTAGTCCCTTGAGAAAATGAGGGTTCTGTAGGAAGTGTGAGCTCTCTACGTGTTACTGAAATGACCTTGTTTAATTTCCTCCTGAACAGGGTGGCTAATAATAGCAACATCTTCTAACAGCAGCAGAGGTACAAAGTTATATACGTCAGACCCATTTTCCTCGGCTCGGCCCGCAGAATCCTTCAACGTCCTTTTCTTTTCCCAAAACACCAACCTTGATAGTCTATATTTGCTCTTAAATATTTGATTTTCTGTGTTCTCTTCATCCTGATACAAAGCTTCAGGGTGAAGCTGCAGAGATCAAAGGGGAGAGGGCCATGGCTGCCACCTTACGATAAGCAAATCCACTGAACTGCAAATCTACCTGCCGTTTAATTACTCAACTAGACAGCGCGATGATAAGGTCTCCAGAGTGTTGTACCATTGTGAGTGATTGGGGCTGCTGCAATAATAAGCTTTCCCCCAGCTAAGCCAAAAGGTTACAAGTATACATGGAATTTCTAGGCAAGCGTTGTTTATAAAAAGCCGAGAAACCAAAAGCATGACAGAACCTTCCTTTGAATGAAGGCCTCCATTTCAAACCCTTCCACCAAGGAAGTAAGATGTCGTGGAAAGACATGTGACCCCTGGAGCAAGTTTACAAGAAGTGGGGTCAGGGATGGGCTGGAGGGCCGGACTGTCCCATGCTACCTTGCACCTCATCTAGAGTATCATTGGTTGGCATTTATATAGTGAAGAAAGAAGACAGCTGCCCTTGTGCAATGAATCAGCAATTCCCAATTAGAAGAGCAGCCTGAATTACAGTCTTTTGGAAACGCTGTGGAAAGCAAAGGGAAAAGTGACTAACAGACTTTGTTCTGCACCAATTATGGGTGGGGGTGGAGGGTTGTGTTGGGAGCCAAATTTCCAAAGTAAGGCATAATGGGCTTGCCAGCAAAGCTGTTCACACCCCCACAGAGACCACAAAACCCTGCAGCTGTAATTTCAGAAACACACATGTGTATAAATCAAGCAATTGAACACCTAACTATCCATCTGAGGCTGTGTGCCTGGGTTTTTCACAGGTGCCGGAGGCACTTGTGATATTTGGCTTTGGAAACAGGGTTGAGTTTAATTGACAGGATATTATCAAATCCAAGCTGACTTGGACCGACAAACCTCAACATATGAGGGTGACATACAACATCAGGTACCACCTGTGAGTGGCCCCTCAAGAGTGTTATGCAAGGTCCTTGCAGCTGGCTGGGTTTTAAAACACAGGACGAAACAAAATCAAAGTGCTGACTGAATTCTAATTCATGAAAGTCCTTTCCCAGAGCATCAATGGAGCATCGTCCTTTTCACGCATTATTGCTATTTGCTGATGAGCGATGGGGTGGGGGGAAATGGGCTATTATTTCACTTTATATAGAATTACTTTCAGAGCATCTATTATCCAGGCAAGCACACAGAGCCATGGCTTTGTGTTCCAGCTGGCTGGCATCCCAGCAGACATCCACAAAGCATCCAGCCAGCTGCTCAGGAAAGCGACACTCGTGGTGACGGAGGATCAACCCACGGGCTATGTACCCGGCCTCCAATTCTTCCAGGAGAGGTCGACACGAGTGGGACTCCTGCACAGAAGTGGTCACCGCGAGATCCGCTTCACAGAGAGCAAACGTGGAATTAGTGCTGAATCAGTAATTACCTCTCCAAATTCTGCTGCAACGCAACACATCCATTTCGATTTAAATTGCCAATCTCTCAGTACTTACCAAGAAATTTATAGACTTGGAATTTTCACAAACACACACACACACACGCACACGCACACCAAAGCCAGCAAATGAACAGTTTCAAAACCCTACCCAACATTAAGATGTTCTACTGTTCATGACACTCCTATTCTGTCCCTAAAGGCCACCGTAAGGATTAATGGCAAACAATGAAGTGCTGATGAAGGTTCCAAATGGATTATAAAAAAATTCTACATCAGCAGTCAATGCACCTGTTCCAAATTCTACTTCTGAAAATAAATAGAATCAGAGGCCCTTTGAAATTAAAAAGAACGTGGTATGGTAGCTATAGTTAAAAATCAATCCTAAAGTATCCCAGAAGAATGATTTTGAGGCAAAAGCTAGAAGTCAGTAAGAGCAAGTAAAAAAAAAAAAAAATCTCTGAAAGAATTTTACCCATAGTACCTTGTGCAAAAACCTCTTTTGTCTATTCAGGTCAAATTTCTAGTTAAGTCTTATTTCCATAAAATGATTATCAAAGAAACTCACTATATTTGCACTTAATAGTGACCAAAAATAACATTTCAAAGTGACAGCAACAAAATTTAGCTCTTCTAATGACTTCCAGATTACCAGTGTTATTAAATACTTCAGTCAGAGTTCTGTTGTTATCAAGAAAGCTGCAAACATACCGAGTGTTTATAGCCTATTAAAGAACCATTAAGCTATAAAATGTAATCTATCTATAAAAAACAGAAAAGGAATCTGAACTGTATGGTGTCTAAACTCCAGCCTGATCCCTGTGTAAAGCCTAGAATGGAAAGCTAGAGGTGCCTTTCCCATTGAGCACACATACTAAATTCCCGATTGATTAATAGTTGTAGAAAGAACTTTTCTCTAAAGTGAAAGCAGAGAAGAATGACAATCACTGACTGCACCTTTCGCTACCTCTGCACACTGGGGAAAGGGGTACAGGAAGCAGTGCATCGAACCCACTCCTCATCAAGACTCTGGTCCTTTTCCCTTGCTTTGATTTATCGAGACTTCATCTTACTATATAACCCAAGCTGGCCTCAAAGTCATAATTTTCCTGCCTCAGACATGCAAGTTCTGGAATTTCAAGTGGATACTACCCCATCCAACTTGTGTTACTTTCACCTATGATAGAAATGTCTTAAAAGGGAGTTTTTGGATAAAATGGTATAAAAATAATAATTATAGTTAAGTGGCTCACAAAAGTGGTAATGAAGTAGAGAACTATATATAGTTATATAACTCCAACACTACTGTGAATTAATTTTAAAATTGTCTTATGTTACAAATTTATTTGACTTAAACTTCACTTACTTTAAAAAAATTCATTAGTACAAAATCAAGGTTGCTTAAAGAAGTGAGGTTGTGATGTACCTGACCTGGGATCTGAGAACCAAACTCGTATCCTCTGCAAGATGAGCAAGCACTCTTTCTCCAGATACATTTTAATCCTCTTACAGGGAAAATGAGTTAATATAAAATTTTTAATTTAAATTATATTAAATAATAATAACATTTTAAATTTTGAAACAAGGAAGGCAAATTCATGATTTTAATCCTAACTATTTGGTCAATATTTAAAACATTCTTTCCCATTTAAAAGTCCCCCTCATAGGGCCAGGCTGGGGTGGCACATGCCTTTAATCCCAGAACCCGGGAAGCAGAGGCAGGTGGATCTCTGTCAGTTCGAGGCCAGCCTGGTCTACAAGAGCTAATGCCAGTACAGGCTCCAAAGATACAGAGAAACCTTGTCTCAAAAAACCAAAATAAATAAATAAAGTTTCCCACCAATAACATTATCACTGTGTTGAAAAACACAACTGAAGTTAACAATCTCTGTTGCATGTTGAGTATTAAATACATTATGCATACTCAATAGAGCCATGCTGGATTTTTTTAAGGTACTATACGCTGATTCTCAGGGAGCATCATGAAATACACCCTCTCCAAAAGCCTGCCACTGCAGAAGACCAGGCCACCCATATGTAAAAGACCAGGCCTATGCTTCCGCATTGTCTTCTGGTTTCTCTACAATTAGATATATTTCAGAAGCTATATGAAACAAAATGGACAATTAAGGGATTAATGCTGCTGTCATGGTTTAGGTTGTGGCTAAGTATGAGAAAGGAACTCAGGGATCGATTGCCTTTCTCATCCATAGGAGCACTCAGCAACTCAAGGGAATTCATCCAGCATTTATTCAACAATTATTTCAACACTTCAACTCCTCTGGAGTTAAGGAATCTGAAACACAACCAAAGCTCAGGTGAATGAAGGTATTCTATGGGCTCTTTAAGGGTGCAGGAAACACAGTGTGTGATAACAATATAATCGTGTTCTGAGAACATAATGAGAAGCACAGGGTGGTAAAAGGCAAACTCTACAGCTGTACAAACTGATCTGGACAAAAAAAATTGGTTATTAATTGCTACACAGCTATTTCTGACATGGTAGGATCAACAAGCTTCTTCTAGAATGTTCTAGAATGTTGTGCTCCCAGTCAAAAACAGGTTCATCTGAGGGAGACAGGATCTCTGATCTGTCGGTGGCTCCTCTGATTGACTTTGGGGCTTTGAAACAAAGCGCAGTTTTTTTGTGAACACAGTTTCCACAAATCATACATATTTTGTGGAAATAAAGAGGAAAAGAAAGACGGAAACACTAATATTGGTTGAACTCAATCTTCTCCTGAAACTAAATTTTAAAAATTAACCAAATAACACTGTCCTGTATTCATACAAAATGTGAAGACCATGAGAACATCTTCACGCATACATAAGAGTATAAATATCTTACATACACATAAATATAAAACAAGGAGTCAAAAACAAGAATGTGTGTATATGATTCTGCTTATACAAGTTCAAGAGCAAAACTGTGTTCTCGTTTTAAGAGCAAGGAGACCATTGACCAACTGGGGCATTGTGGCACATGACCGTAACCCCAGCCCTCAAGATAATAAGGCAGGAGAACTTGGAGGTCTAGACTAGCCTGAGCAAAACAGCAAGAACATGTCTTGAAAAACAAAAAGAAAAAGGTATACCCTTTTTAATACTTGACAGGGAGTAGGTGACAGCTATGGCTGGGGTGTTGCAGAACAAATGAACTTCTGGTGCTTAAACTATACTGTTTCTTGGTCATATCCCATTGAGCGTTTGTTTCTAAGAAGGAACTTCATATTTTGTGTGCTTTCATACACTTAGTTTTCCATCATTTCAAAGTTTATATTTAGAAAACATTCGAAGGAAGTCAAAATATGTAGTTGTACTTTGAATCACAGATAAGGGTTAATATTCCTCAAATAAAAACAATTACAAAATGTTATGGAAATATTAGGACCTCTCAGATATGAATAGGAGAAGATGGGGGCAGGACTTCAGAATGATCACATTGGAGGCTCTGGGAATGGGAAAGGTAACTAGAAACAGCCAACATATCCTACAGGTTGGACAGGAGTGCATTTGGGAGCTTTCTCTACTTGGTTCTAAAAGAGAAACTTGTTATGAATCACGTACTGTACATTTCAGGACAGTTGTTACATAAATTATTCTTTGACTTTTCTTGTTGCACACAGTACTTTGTTTTGACACCTCAAACCAATTCCTACTGATAGCCAGTTGAACTCCTGAGATGGTTGTTCAATAAACCTGTCAGCCTCTGAATAAACAGTCAAAACACCAGAAAAAAATAAAATTCACAGGAATCAAGAGACCCCTAGCAGCACTAACAGTACATGTAAATGATACTTTCTCTCTAATTAGAAGAAACAGATTTACTGGTTGATTGTTTGAAAGCAAGCCCACCTGTTTGTGGCATGCAGAAATACATCACAGTCGCTTACATTTCAGAGATGCAGGAATGGTTCAGCACCTATGAAGCAATAAACTTAATACAGCATCTAAATGTACTCAGACAGAAATCACATATCATCCCATTGATAAATAAAAAAGGCTTTTGACACACAAAAGTCCCCTGAAAAACTAATAATAAAAGTGACATACTCCAACATAAAAAGGCAATATTAAGAAACCTACAGTACACTAAAGAGGAAAAGGTTGAGTTTCCTATAAAACTCAAGAGTAAGATGCAGATATAACTAGAGCAAGACTTGAGAGATACAAAGGATCTATAAATGGGAAAGAAGGTAAATCACCTTTATTTATAGACAATATAACTTTATAATTAAAAAGACCCTAAAGATGCTAACAAAAATTTCATCCTAAGTGGCTTTTGGCCATCTGAACTTCTTCTGTTGAGAATTCTCTGTTCAGCTCAGTGCCCCATTTTATAATTGGGTTGATTAGCATTTTACAGTCTAGTTTCTTGAGTTCTTTATATATTTTAGAGATCAGACCTTTGTCAGTTGCAGGGTTGGTGAAGATCTTCTCCTAGTCAGTGGGTT
>NC_022020.1:42521814-42540487 GCF_000317375.1 Microtus ochrogaster
AGGAAAAGTGTTTCACTCTCGTCTGTCTTATGCCTTACATCTAAAAGTCCTATATGAAAAAGCAAGCACTCCAGGAAATATGTGAATACAACACAGTGCAGTAATCACAGAAACTCACACACACACACACACACACACACACACACACACACACACACACACACACACAGCAAATGAACTCTTCTCTCCAGTCCTGGGGTAGGAGAGCCTGAGGTCATAGTGCCAGAGGAGACACTAGAGAAACTGTTTGCCAAGAAAAGCTGGACAATTTCCTCACCAAAAAAAAAAAAAATTATAAGAGTACATGTTTTGACCTTTGCTTCTGCTTCTCTATAAATTATAGAGCTCTGAAACAAGCAAGGCAGAGGGAAGTTGGGAATGTTCTCTCCACAATTCTGGCCGAAACTAGAAATAAACCTAATTCCTAATTCCTCTGCCCAGGGTCTTTTTGGAAAGTCACAAACAGAAGACCAAATGCTGATGATAACCGGGGCTTTGTGCCCTCCTTTAGTTCCCTTGGTAATTACTTCTTTTAGAAATGGGTGCATAGCAGCATCTTCCTCCAAAATCCTGCATACTCGCCAATCACTTCTGCCTCCCCAAGTCTCCTGGTACAGACTCAGCAGGCGAGTGGTGCCTGTGTGACTGTGCCCCACACAACCTGCCCAGCGAAGCCATCTTTCCACCTCTGGTAATGAGGAAAATCCCACGACCATGGGCTTGACAAACATCCATCAATATATATCTACACGAATATATCTGTGAAATGGTAAAAAAAATAAATATACCTCCAAATGCACAGAAATTTGAAAACAAAGAGGAACTTGATATAACATTCCACCTCTTTTTGTTTCACAGATTACCGAGACATAGATCTTAATATCCAGCCATCAAAATTCCTTGAGTGATTATGTTTGCTGAGTGACCTACTGGGCTGTTTCCCAGCCAGTCATGAAGCAGGTCCACAGTATGATAACTCATTATGTTGCACTTCTTTTTTTTTTTTTTCATTTGTGTCTTGCCTCTCACTATCCTCACCCTTTGGACTTGCTCATCATCATTAATAAGAAATATTGATCTTTTCCCCCAAGCTCTGAGCTTTAGAGGAATTAAATGAAACCACCACACAACCTGAAGACCTAGTTGAGACTATGAACAATTAATCTGAATGGGAACCTATTTACTTCCTTATGGTGTTTCCTCAGTCTCGCTCAATTATCAACACAGGAGGCGAAAAGGCAGGATTATTTGGTTCTTTCAGGATTAGGGTTTCGTGCAAAGCATTAATGAATTCTTGTCACATTTTAGCCTGCTATCCTTGAGGTTTCCAGCATAGGTTTTTGGCCTGGAATCCTTTCTACCTGTTCTTTCACTGGATGGAAATATCAACTGAGATTAGTTGGAAATTCAACTGTCATAGCTGGGTCTTACCCACCCACACAATGCATTATTTTAGCAGAAACAAAAATACACAAGAGGAAATAAAAAGTAACACTGACCTGCCTGCCACTTTACAGTACCTGTAAAGAGATCAAACAGGGAGCAGCATGAAATAGTGGGGTCTTAGTAAAATAAAAAGCCTTTGGGAAAACAACTAATGTAGGGTATGGCACAATTTCAGAGGGGATGCTTCTCTCTAGCCACTTGAAAGAGAAATAACAATTGAGGGCATTTAAGGCGGGTACAAGGACACCATTATCAGAACCTGAGGTCCACTGTTTGTAGTTTTACTGAGACTTTCAAACCCTTCTTGTTTGGCCTAATATCTTAGTTAGGATTCCTATTGCTGTAATAAAACCCCATGACCAAAAAGCAAGTTGGGGAAAAAAGGGTTTATTTGGTTTACACTTCAGCAGTGTTGTTCATCACTGAAGGTGGTCAGGATAGGAGCTCAAACAGGGCAGGATCCCCGGAGGCAGAATCTGATACAGAAGCCATGGAGAGATGCTGTTTACTGGCTGACTTCCCATGGATTGTTCAGTGCACATTCTTATAGACCCCAGTACCAGCAACCATTGGGTACCAATGCTGGGCCCTCCCCCACTGATCACTAGATGAGAAAATGCCTTACAGCTGGATCTCATCAAGGCATTTCCTCAACTGAGTCTCCTTCTTTTGATGACTCTAGCTTATGTCAAGTTGATGCACAAAACCAATCAGTACACCTAGGATACATTTGAAGATCAGCACATGCAAATTGTGGTGTTTGGACTATTCTCTCAGCACTTAAGTTACCTTCAAATTGTAAGAAGAATTTTGCAATATGAATCAAAATTTGCAAATATAAAACAGCCACTGCAGTCTATAATTACTTCTATGCAACAGAGAGAACCTGAGTGCTGACAACGGGAGAAAGAGTGAAGAAGTGTTCTATACATTTTAATTAAACTAACATTTACTGAGTATCCCTTGTAGACCATATAAGATAAATAGCATTTAGTGCATAAAAGGGAAGTAGGGCTTAACTTTAATGTGTACAGGGAAGAACACAGTGAAAGAGGACATGAAAGGCTTTGCTAGATAAAGCATCTAATTCCTGGGACTTGTAAGAAATGATAAATACATACTATTTGGAGGACAATTAGATGCTAGACAGGCAAAGGAAGAAACAGTGGTACATCAAAATGACATTGGATATATGTTCATCTTGCTACTTGCTAAGGTGTTAAATATTCTTCAAGAAAAAATAAAGCCTTACCCATCACTCTTAAAACCTCATTCCTTTTACCTGCTTTGCTCTTAAAAATAGAGAGGCTAAAGCAAAAATGAAATTATTTTTGAGTCATACAGTATAAGAATGCACTGCTATTCGGCAAAAAGAAAATGAATTTGAGCCTCTTCAAAATTTGAAATAGGGTTTACATTTAAATAAATACATTAATATCCTACTGGGGGCTGCTTGGCAAAGATGTGCAGGATTTTCCCCAGGTACACTTATTTGCAGCTGCAGTTATTTAGGTGGTTAAATGTATGCCTGAAACCTCGTGGGGAGATATGAAATATGGGGAGAAGCAGGAGTGACAGAGAGCAAATGATTTTCATCTATTTACATATTATAAAAGGATTTGCTTCAGGATTCTTATGACACTATCAACACTAGGCTCCTTTTCTTCTTAAAAGAATGAGATCTCCTTCTTAGTCAAACAATAACATAACTAACCTGCTGTGAAAGGCAGCAAGGCTTTTCCCACAATGCATCTGAAAGTTTTACCTGCCTCTTCCATACTCGGGCACAGTTAATGACAGAAGATGCAAAGAGAACCAGTTATATAGAATCTTCTATTTCCAAAACCTGCTGATTACAGCATGTTGTCTATAGACAACCTAGTGTAATTTTTTGTCTGTTGTTTTTTTTTTTTTTTGCAGATTTTCACTTTCTCTTCATGCCATGAGTCTTAAAGACAAATCATTATCAAACAACACTGTATTGCAGTTTTCATTTTCCCTTACATTTGACGTACTTTGCTAGTGAATCCTTAAAATACCTAATCTGGAAACAATGATAATGGTTTGTATTTAGGCTCCCCTGGACAGGGTGGAGAGACACAGAGTACACTACATTTCTATATCCCCAAGTTCTGTACTTTCACAATCAAGAACATGTGGAAGTCTCAGTCTTCAGCAGGCTCCTTTGAGTTCATTACCAAGTCCTTCCCACTATTGCACACACCAAATACTGCATCACTGAGTCAGCAGAGCATGGGGCACTTAATTTCAGTGTCATGGATTCGAGACCCACATTGGGTGCCATGTATATTCAGACTTTCCTTTGCGAAACCTCCAGCCCACAAATAAGGACAGAGACTTATTATTAATTATGAAAGCTTGATCTTTAGATTAGGCTTGTTTCCAACTAACCCTTGTAACTTAATTAATCAATATTTTTAATTTATGTTCTGCCACATGGTTCTTTACCATTCCTCAGTATGGCACCTCCTAAGTCTACTGGCAAAATCCATATACCTAGATTCCTCCTCCCAGTCCTTCTTACTGCCTGGGAGTCCCACCTATCATCTCCCGCCTAGCTATTAGCCACTGATCTTTTTATTAAGCCAAGCAGAAAGCATATTAGGCAGAGATGCATCTTTATGGTGTCCAAAAAGATTAGCCAACATCAACTGTGTGTTTTGACCATCAAACAAACAAATGTCCACAGGATTCTTCCAGTGCTTAAAATCCCCAAGGCTTCTTTGTCCTCATCTCTTCTCTTCCCACTTCCAAGAACGTTCCATTGAATGTTGACAATATAACTGAAGACTTAAGCAATCTCAGTGTATCTGTAACTCCTTTGCATATTCACAATGACTTCTTGCAAAATCTAGCTCATCTATAAGGACAGTGCCACCCACTCACCCTTTCAAATGGCGGCTGTTTACTATTTCCAGAAAGCTTTGCTTTCCTAATCTTGAAAATAAAGTGATTATCTTTCTTGCTTTTGTTTCTAATCTCAGGCTACTCTCCTTGCCAGAACAAATCCCGCTGTCGGGCCCTGCACTCTATTCTTTCTGATAACCTGATAACCTTAAGGCCACTCTTCTCATTATTTGGAGATGCCATCTACTCCTCATCAACACCCCCTCCTTCTTACTTGACTGTGGTCCTAATTTTACTTGCTTTGTGATATATTTTATTCAGCCCACAGTACACTCGTCAAAGATATTCCACTTCAGATAACAAATTGCTTTGCCCGCAATTTCTGGTGTTTCAAATAGAAAACAAATAGATGCTCCTTCTGACCACAGACCTTATAATCCTTTATATTTTGTATCTAATGGCATTGCACTATAGATACCTACCACATCCTAGATCTTTGTTACTATCAACTTCAACCCCTCTCTTCTCAAATTGTCACTACAGTCTCTCCATTCTCCTATCTTTCCCTTGTCTCTCCAAACAGAACAATCATTGCTGCCTAAGAGGTGCAGCTCCTGCTACCTAATTTTTCTCTCACATCCTTATGCATTTATTCTCCTACACATGTAACTTAAACTACCTAACTAGTCATGAAAACCCATCCATTGAACGTACCTTCAATTTTTTGCTTCTCCTGCTTTTCCTCTTTGTCTTGAACAAACAAAAACTTTAGGTGAGTTTGTATTCTCTGCCTCCTTTATACCTTGCACCCAGCTACTTCAATTAGATGAGAAACACACATACACACACATACATTCCACATATAACATTATTGTAAACAGGTTTACTAAACTAAGTGTAAACTTATAAACACTTCAAATAGGCCCATTATACAACAGAGCAACTTGAACATATTTCCAAAGATTCTTCACACTTCCATTCACCTAGGTGGCTCCACTTATTACTTGATGTTTTGGGTTTCCTTTCTAATTCTTCATTTTGAATTTAGATGCTATTTCAGCAAGGGAAGAAAAGTAATCAGAAATAAGTCCAACTATTCCAGTACACCTTGCATTTATGTATTTACTCCATCTTTACTGACTGCATGGGATCTTTCAAAAGACCATTTCTTTCATTGATACATTAGACCTCCTCTACTCTTCTAGAAGACAAAGACAGATAGATATAAATGATTTAAGAACTAGGTGACGCCATCAGAATGTGATGTGAAACACCACAGACCCCACAGACATGACTCCAGCTCCTTTTTCATGAGGTGCAACTAGAGATTCTGTTTGTGTGACTTAGCTGATTGGTTTTTGCCATCCGCGATAACTTATCTCCTTTGCTTTTAAAAGTTACATGTTAAATTAACTATTAATAAAATGTTCCTTGATCTTAGTCATGTGCTGGATACTCATTTTCTGTCAAGAACATGCAGCCCATCTAAGTCACAGTGTTTTCCCCATTATGCACACAGTGGAGAAGACAACCAGCATGGCTCTTTGCACAGATGCCTATCATCTTATCTCCTAAATAATTATTAAGGTCTTAATGAGATGGTAGGAGAAACATACCATGACACAAGCAGTTCTCACTTTCTCAAATACAAAAGTGGGGGAAAAAAAGCATTTCAATGTCCTTTAAAAAAAAAAACTAAAGTTTTAAAATCATGTGTCAATTGATTTTCAAAATTAAAAGCACACACTTTTATATGTAGTATATGTAGTTTTCAAATTAGTGGTAACATATCAAGGAAGTCAATTTTACAAAGTTAGTAAGGGAGAAATTTGATCTATTTTGATTGTGAATAGAAGAAACATTAATATGTTTTTTCCCTGAAGATTCTTTCTTAATATAATATTTTTACTTATTTGTTGAGAATTTCTTGTATGAATAAAATGAGTTTTTATCTTACCCATCCTCTACTAATTCCCTTCAACTTCTTTCAGGTCTCTCCCATGTACCTTGCTCTCCTAGTTTCATTCCGTGTGTGTGTGTGTGTGTGTGTGTGTGTGTGTGTGTCCCACTGAACCCAATTAGTGCTGCCCATATGTGCATGAATACAGATGCATCCCTAAGAACATAGCCAGTTACCAGGATTCACATCCCTGAAGAAAACTGAAACTCCCTAGCAGCTACCAACTTCCAATAGGTCCTAAGCTAAAGGTGAAGTCTCACAGGCCTTTCCTCGATTCATGATGGAATTTTTTGGCACACTAACAGATATTTTAGTAAATGTAATTTATACACCAAATATAATATGCAAATTAGTATATCATAAGCCTTCAAAAGTAGCAGTTAAGACAAACAACCCAATACAGAAAATAATTTTATTTCTTTTCATAAATACATGTAGAAATCTGACCTCATCATAATTGAAAAACGAATGTACTCTAAATTTAATTCTTTAAGATTTAATTTCACTTTCAACTGTATTTATATGTGTGTGAGTATGTAAATATGAGTGCAGGTGCCCATGGAGGCCAGAGGGACCAGGTCCCTACGGAACTACAGGCAGTTAGATGCTGCCTGGAATAGGTGCTGGGAAATGGATGCAGGTCCTATGCAAGAGAAATACATGCTATTAAGTGTTGGGACCCCCCCCCATCACTTAAACTTAAATTTTATTGTGAAGGGTTTGTAAACCATCTATCAATCTTTTCCTTACCAAGAATAATGGGGCTTACATTTTCAAAATGTAATACTTCATAACTTCAATAAATATTTTTATTAAGCAATCAAGAAATTCACAGCCAGGCCGGGCGGTGGTGGCACATGCCTTTAATCCCAGCACTCGGGAGGCAGAGGCAGGCTGATCTCTGGGAGTTCGAAGCCAGCCTGGTATAAAAGAGCTAGTTCCAGGACTGGCACCAAAGCTACAGAGAAACCCTGTCTCGAACCCCCCCCCCCAAAAAAGAAAGAAATTCACAGCCAAATATTTAAGTAGAATTTTAATCATTATGTACAATAATATATGAGATATTTAAGATTTCATTTTTAAAAAACTATACCTAATAATCTCCTTGAGAGAAGAGACAGTTGAGCCCAGGGTCCAATCATCAATCAGAAGAAAAATCTCCTTTATCTATTATCTAGAATTGTTATTTGTTAATACATACTACTGAACTCAACCTGATCTAAAATAGATTTTTCTTACTTCCTGGATATGAAGCTTGAGAATTCATTCTCACAAGCCTTTGCAGCTCTATTCCTAGAAATTACAGAAGTTCCTTTGCTTTTCAGTCCTTCCGATCTTTCCAGGTTTGATTTACAATTGGGCCCCTAGGTCCTGCCATGGCCCTAACTCTCCCCATTTTTCTGCTTATTTAGAGAGGTTTGAGAATAAGAAAAAAGCACTTATTTTTAAAGTGAATTCCTATAATGAAAGGAGTTTCATTATCTTCAAGCAAGAGGAGACACTCCTCTCCTCAGCGAACCAGGAGTAGAGGTGGGCTTAAACAATCAATGAAGGCTCCTGAGAGATGAATATCCTTCAATATCCTAATTGATCCTACTATATTGATGGGAACTACTCTTAGTTAATACCCTGGCATATACAGAACAGATATAGTGAGGCTATTTTGGTCCAAATAAGGATATATTACAGCAATATAGTATTGCATTATTTTTCATTTCATTGTTTTTATTTTTAATATATTTTAGTTAAAACAGGTTGTACCATTTCCCCCCTTCCTGTTCTCCCCCCAACCCCTGCTCATGACCTCCGCCCTCAAATTTATACCCTCTTTTCTTGTCATTATTGTTACATACATATATATATATGCACATATGTGTATGTATGCATAAATATACACAAATGCATAAATATAATCTGCTGAGTTGACTTTTGTTGTCTGTGCATTGGTTATCCAATAGGGAGACTCATCCCAATGAGACACTAATTCTCCCTCCCCCAGCAGTCATTAGTTACCTGTAGTTCCTTCTCTAGATATGGGAACAAAAGTAATTATCTTTTTCTTATCGGCATGTCTACTGCTTTTGGGCTCATTGTTCCAGCTTGTTTATGCAGTCTTTTCTAAGAGAGATTGTTTCCCATCAACTTCCTGGTGCTCTGACCATCTTTCTATCCCCTCTTCTGTGATATTCCCTAAGCTGTGAATGCAGGACCTGTGATGTAGATGCAGTCATTGGGGCTGGGATCCCTACGATTAATTGGTCTCTGCATTAAGTCCTGTTGTGGTTTTCTGTAATGGTTTCAATTTGCTGTAAAGAGATGCTTCTTTGATGAAGGGTGGTAGCTCTCAGTGGATATAAGGATAAAATTTAGGATATAGTAAGGAATTGTATTGGTCTAGCAAAGTAGTAGTTGGTTCTTTTCTAAGGTGCATGATCTCGCTAGTTCTTGGAAGTTTGTGATGGTGGAAGATAGAGAATAATCACCCACTAGTTCATAACTATGTATAATAAAGGGTTATTTATTTAGGGGAGACATACAGATCACTGTCCTAGATCATAGTCCTCTGCATAAACAGGGAAAAAGAACAGAGTCTAGAAGCTGGAAGTGAGAGCCGGAAGCAAGAGAGCAGGAGCACACTTTTCAGCTGCATTTATAGTATAAGAGACCACACCCAAGTGGACTGGTATCTTTAAAGGCTATTGGCTGAAGGAGCAGAAGGAGCTCCCACAGCAAGTTTGGCTAGGTTTCTAGTACCAGGCAGGATTTCCCTCTTGTTGAGTGTGCCTTAAGTCTAATTAGATGGTTGTAATTACCACCAACATGTGAGTGCCACTTGTTACACCTTTGCAGATATCTTGCCATGCTGGTCATTGCTGTGGATCATAGGCATTGTTACTAGGCATGACTCTTAAATGTTTTCCTCCTTTGGTAGCTCTCATAGTACTTTCTGGTACCACAAAAGCTAGACCACAGGAAGAGTCTTTCAGATTAGGTCAAGCTTGAATAATCTTAATAGATGCAGAAAAACCTTTGACAAAATCTAACAAGTTTTCATGATAAACATCCTAGAGAGAGTAAGACTGATGGGGCCAAATCTTAACATAATAAAGATAATATATGATAAACCTATAACTAAAATTATTCTAAATGAAGAAACACTCAAAGAAAACCTGTTAAAATCAGGAAGAGGATGGAGTTGTCTGCTATCCCTACTACGTTTCAGTGCAGTGCTGAAATACTAGCTAGAGCAATAAGACAAGAGAGGGAAATTACAGGGTTACATGTAAGCAAAGAAGTCATTTTACCCCTATTTGTTGATGATACAATATCATCCACTAAAGATCCCAAAAATTTCACTAGAAAACATTTAGAAACAATCAACATCTTCAGCAAAGTGCTAGGGTACAAAATCAGCTTACAAAAACCAGAAGCTAGACACAAACAATAAGCCCACTTGAGAAGGAGATCCTGGAAACATCCATTTACAGCAGCCTCAGGGAACATAGCACATTTTGGAAGAAATTGAACCAAGGTGAATGACCTCTACAATGAAAACTGAAAATACTTGGTGAAAGTGATTGCAAAGGACATTCTATGTTCATAGATAGACTGAATTAATATTGTGAAAATTGCCATCCTAACAGAAGCAGTTTATAGATTCAATGCATTCCCAATCAAAAGACTCACAGATTCATCAAAGGACTAGAAAAAATTCCTAAAATTCATATGGAACCATAAAAGACTTCATATAGGCAATGCACTCCTGAGAAAAATATTTTTCATCCAAAATACTGACAAGTGTATTAATTACATTAGAAAGGAATAAGCTCAATTCATAGAAATAAAAATTAATGTTTAACAAAGCATATAAAAATATTTAACCCTTTAGAAACAGTAGATATTATTTTTACACATTACTTTGCATCAATTAAAATACTGTGAAGAATGTAGACACTTTTACATTACACTCACAGTAATATAGCATTTTTAATATTTTGAAACCAGTACAAAATATCTATTAAAATTAAAATGAGCAAACTACTTGGAACTCTGACTCCAGAGATCATCCCTAGTGAAACATTTATTTATACATGCAAGGGAATAGAAGCTAAGATTTATATTACTAAACTATTCATAATAGGAAAAAGATAAAAGTAATATCATTCTGGCATAGAAATATTGCTAAATATATTTCAGAACCTTTCTTTGGTGGTATCAAATGGGGTGTGTATAATGAAATAAAAAATGTCAAGCTACAGAGAGTATATAGAGTCTTACAAAGCTATGTAAGGTACAGAACTTAATTCACTGTAATCCAGGTGACAGCATGATAATCTCTCTGTGGACCTGATAAAGTCATTTTCTTTAGTGAAAAGAATGGGATATAGTGGAAAAAGTGTATTTAAATATGTTTCTACCTTTTTAGTATTTTTTTTTCAAGATAAGATCTCCCTGACTATCCTAGAACTTACTCGCTAGACCAGGTGACTTTAAACTCACAAAGATCTGCCTGTCTCTACCTGCTAAGATCTGGGATTAAATGTGTGTGCCACCACTGCTTGACTGATTTTTAATATTTTTTGAGGTGGCATATTCATCTACAATCTATATTTAAAGTTTAAAGTTGTATTAAATAAAAGGATGATTTTTGCTAACTAAATTGTAAAGAAACCACTAAACAATTTTAATAGTCACATAATTACTTTCCCAAATAAAATATGTTTAACTCTTTAATTAAAGACAAAGACTAGGTGACTGGACTTAAGAAAAAAAAAAACCAGAAACATGCAATTGCTTGCCATCAACAATAAACAACACCCACTAGTAAAGAGATTTAGAGTTTGAAAGTGAAAAGACAGACTCAGCATAACCAGCCAAAGGCAGTTGAAAACAGGCGGGGGCAGCTATAATATACCTGGAAAAGGAGACTTCAGTCCATTATCATTCATTATTCAAATAATGTCACAAGATGCAATCAGACTTCATCATGACCAAAGCTGAGAGGCATCTAGCCACCTCAACAACAACAAAAAGAGCAGTCTTCTACTTCTTATTAAATCATACATACACTCTAGACATGGTTTCCAGCAGCAGTGTACTGCCACTTCCAAATTCATAATTGAAATATTTATAGCCATCTTCTATAACTATGAAACACCTGTATCCATTTCAATGACCTACTGTGGAACATCCCATTTTTATAATAAACAAATGAGCTATCCTAAATACAGACTCTAATTTAAGGCCATCGATCCCAATAGATGTGCTTGGACAAAACCCCACAAAAATACCACCCCTATAGAGTTATCAGGAATTACCTAAAATGTTCAAATAATAAATCATTTTATGTTTTGCAGAAAATATGGTCCATACATCTACTCAGTTTTGCCACTGTAGCATAAAAACAACCCTAAATGCATATGACAGTGCTTTCAAAAATACATTTCTAAACACTAACATTTGAATTTCCCATTATTCATGTATGTTAAGAAGTAGAATTCTCACAATGCACACAAAAACTGATGAGTGCAGAATTTTGATCTAAATTTTAGAAGACAAAGAACTAACTTCCATTTATCATCTAACAAAAAAATGTGTTTAACTTGTCTAAAATTAATGGTCCTTTTGTGGTCCAATTCATAAGCGACTGATTAAAATGAAATGAATGCTGCTTTCAACACGTGCTCTGAGGAAAATGTATTTGTTGAGCTGGGATAATTACTGGATTTCCCCCCACAGATCTCCGTGAGGAATATAAGAGCTCTACAACCTGACCCTAGAAGCGTAGGCCTAGTGCTGGGTCAGGTCTCATGAAGGGAGACTAAAGGATAGGGATTTCGGAACAGGTGCCTGATTAATAAGAGCTCGATAATGATAGGTCAGTGATAGCTTACAATTCTCTCGTCGTATTTACAAGTGTCCTCCTACTGTGAACACAGATGCCTGTAGCCACAGCCAGCATGTGTCTACTCTTCCTGGCAAGACCATCTCAGTAGAGAGAGAGATGAAAATAAACTCTTAATTCTTGTTATTCTCCTGATGATTATTCTATTCTCATCTTCAGATATCTTCTAGCAAAGATGTGGTCGCTCATGCTGCCTGTTTTTATAGTTTCAGGCTTGAAATCCTAACACAGGATAAGAAGTATTCATTTTGGCAGTTTATCCTGAGAACCTGGAAGCAAATCATCCCCAAAGCCGAAACCCTCTATAGCGTTTGAAAAGATTCTCACTCTGCTCACTGGTCCCTGAAGCTCAGAAGATCCTTCAGGAGGATGGGAGTGCCCATTGGGGGTGGCGGGTGGGGAGGACACCCCTTAAACATGTCTCATTCCCTCCGTGTGGTTGCCATGTGGCTCCTAGGCAGGCCCACCTAGCTCCATAGGAATGGGTACCCGGCCGCAATTCTCCATCCTTTGCTCAAGTGAGCTCTCCACTTAAGAGTCTAGAAGGGACTAGGTGATCAGGTAAGGCATCTTTTGGTAATCAGACCAACAACAAAACAGCACAATTGTGACTAGGAAGAATGACTTTCAAAGAGAAAAACAGGCATTTTCCTCGTGCTGCGTGCTGCCGTTTTTAACCCTGCTTCTACCTTAACAATTATTAAAACAGCAATAAACTCCCATCTATTTAAGAGTTTTAAAAATGCATGTTGTGTCCAGACTTCATAAGCAGACATGGAAAGCATATCTGATGTGTTATTGGCTGGTTGTTGTCAATAAAAAGCTCAGCTGTCTTTGGGGGATCATTTCAGACTGTGGGAAACTGCGCTGAACTGAGTAATGAGCTATTTGTGGGAGAAGCTAGGTGCTGCCAGACTTGGATGTTCGTTAACGCTTTACAATTTCTCTGTCTACCTGGCCGCATCTGTGAGCCTTCTTCCCACTGTCCTTCCAAACGGGGGATGGAGAATTTCGGTTAGCTCTTTATTATCAATGTGCTTCTGATGCCTGCATAGTGTATACGTTTTCTTGTATAGACAAGACAGATGCTCTTAGCCTGCAAGGGGAACCAGACACTCTCAGAGTAACAGACCCATTTAGCAGTGCTTGGCTTCCTGTACATGTCAGCGGCAGGTGACATTTAGCACAGGCTTTATCTCAGCTGTGGTAATTACTGGGCTGACATGAACGCTCATACACATTGCAGATTGTTTTCAGCAGATGCAACCAAGCAACCCTGCTTTCTCTAGTGCGGTTTATCTGGCTTCCAAAACGTGAATTTCCAAACACCACACACACACACACACACACACACACACACACACGACGTGGGGGTCCTTATGCCATTTTTCTGAAGACAGTCACCCTTTGTTTCTCTGACTATATTTAGTGTATGCCATGAAGTGGTGGCCTGGGATATCTTCATTGTATGCAGTATCTGCATTACAAGCTATCATTATAACCTATTAAAGAGAAAAGCCAGTGTTAGAGTAATGTACTGTCATAATACGCACATACTAATTCAATGATATAACTAATGCACTTGTAGTTACCAATTAATTCTCTTAAATACCAATTGCATGACTGATGGTATATGATGGTTTTAATATTTATTTATATTTTTAGTCATGTGTAATATGTGAGGGGGTATGTACATGTGTGTGCAGTGTTGGATCCTCTGTTGCTGGCATTCTGACTGGCTGTTAGACACCAGACAAGGGTGCTAGGAATTGAACTCGGGTCCTCTGTGAGAGCCACACTCATTCCAAACTGCTAAGCCATCTCTCCAGGTGCCCGCAATAACTACGCCTTTTAACATTTCTGAGAGTGGTATATTTGTTAATGAAAGAAGATGGAATTAAAAGATAGTATTTCCTGTTGTAAAGGAAATCACAGTGACAAGCCCTTAAATATTTGTATCAGCTCTACTCTAGTGCCAGAGCAACTTTCCTAAGTTAGACAATTATGAAACATCTTTTATACTATTCCTCCTTAATATCCAAGCATTTCCAAGTAAAGAAAAAAATATCCTGGCCTTTTGAAATTTCCCATTTTAACTGACATACTCATTCATCTTCCCAGATTCCAAGATTAGTCTGGTCACTTAGCCATTACTTTACACAGCATACACTGGGCAAACTGTAATTCAAAACATGCCAGTAAGATTATCTTTGCTGTGAGCTATAATTATTTAAATGGTCACATTTTCAGTTAACTTAATAGGGGGCTGTTCATGGCATCTAAAGCATAGAGACAAGATGAAGAATTACTATGAACAAAATGTTCCACTGTACATCATGAAATGCATGCAGGCTTCAAGCCAATGGTGCTCAGCAAAGT
Organism: Microtus ochrogaster; assembly: GCF_000317375.1. Lineage (NCBI taxonomy): Eukaryota > Metazoa > Chordata > Mammalia > Rodentia > Cricetidae > Microtus > Microtus ochrogaster. Next base: position 42,536,373 of record NC_022020.1, read on the forward strand.
GAAGGGCTGAGGACCATACATTTGAAAGCATGGGCCAGATCAAGATAAAGTAGTTAAATGAGAACTTAGCTGGATGGAAGAAGGTTGTCCAGTTCGGCTGCAAGGCAAGACAGAGAGTGGAGAAAGAGGAAACTTTTGGACATGCTACCTAAAACATATTTTCTACGATGGTGAGAGAAAAGAGACTTTTAAAAATCCGAGGAGTATCTCTGAAACCTTTAAATGTTACAATTAATGTTGGAAAAACTGAGGTTGAATCCAGTTATAATTATGCAAAATAAACCTTTTTGTAAGTAGAATTCTCATAGGAAATTTAAGTACAAGGCAAGGGATGGGGTGCCACCATGGACATTAAACCTGAACAAGATATGAACTTACCAAAAAAAAAAAAAATCACCAAAAATTTCCTAGCTTGCCCTCAAGTTCTATCAGAGAAATAAATGTGTTATAAGAAAGTATGGGCCACCTAATGTGCTATGTAATGATGTAAAAACAGAACTATTGACAGCCGCATAGAACCCTTTAACTGCATTATGAAGCAAGCTGTCGTTTAACGGAAGTCACCTACATTACTTAAGGCACTTTAAGTGGAAGCTACCATTTAAGTATGCATTTACTCATCATGCCATTTTTAAATGACAGAATGCTGACTGAAATTAAAATCCCATTCACTTGACAGATTCTGCCTCCCTCATATAAAATTCCTCCAGAGCAAGGTTATTTTCAATTCTTGTAGTAAATGGTAATTGACCTCCTGGTTAGAACGGATGCTTGCCTGGCTCTCTGTCACAATACACATGTTGATTAGCATTCCTGCAGAGAGAGAAAATAACATTTGTATTGCTTCTCTTAGTGTTTTCTCTGAAGAGAACCAGATGGGCCAGGCAAGGAAGAAAAAAGATTCAGAGTAACAGGAAACTGGAAGTTCAGACGTAGCTGTCATTACATCCCTTCCAAGTCTTGAAATTCTTCATTATGGAAAGTCTTTGATATTTGCCCCTTACCCCCTGCTACACACACACCCATTCCGTGGTTAGCACATAAGCATGTTGGTCTATCTCCGATCTTTACAAGGAAGTCCTGATATCACTTTAAAAGGGCCATTCAGTGGAGTTTAATCTCGGAAAATCTCCTAACAAGCGTTTCCCATATAAAACATTCACCCTCTTTGAAAAGCAAATTCCAGGCTTGTGGGGTGCGGAGGGGGAGATCACCCTAATAACAGGGCTGCAGAGGGAATCTTTCCATTTGTTCTTTATAGACCACAAGAGAGAGCCTGTAAGTATCCTACCAATGAGATGAAAGGAAGCAGATTGTCAGCAGTTGGGCTCACAGCCTACAGCAGGCCACCGACAAATGAGATCAACGTGCAAGCCGTAGGCCGAGTTTTCAGAGACCCCCATCTTGCAGCCCATCACTTAGAGCTCATAATGTTTCTGTGGCTTTTCTCTTTGAACAAAATAAAACCTGCAGATTGTTAAAGAGAATGAAAGTTCAGTTTAAAGCAACGGGGTGGAAGTAAGGGTAGAGGGAGTTGATGGGAACCAAATGTCTCCCATCTGGTTCTGGTTCTAAATCGAGTGCACGGAAGGCCATGTTAAAAAATAATAATAATCTGACTCATGCAATTCTGCGCAAATCCAAATCCATGCCCATAATAAAAATGCAACTGGGATGAGACCTACCTATGCTTCTGACAACACTGTGGGATTCAGCATCAATTCACCTTTACCGCTGCTTCTGGGGCTTGCCATTCATCATGCTGTTTTCCCTCCATTTGGGGATGTGGCACAGTACTGTTAGAAAACAACATCTCTCCCTATCTCAGGAGCTAAAAGGTCTATGAACATTTAATACCGCCTCTGATGATAATATTGTTTTCTAATACGTAGGCACTTGGTGATTATTATTTTTCACATATGAAAGAAGAGCTGAATTCTTCTCCAAGGTAACAAAGCATTATCATCCATTAACAACACAAAGCCCTCTGTGAAATTTGAGTTCTCTTTTCTGGACCTAAAATGCTTGGGATGGCAACACTCTCAAGAGATGGCTTTACAGATAATTTTACTAAAAACGAATGACAAGCCTTCCACCAATGTGGCTCCAGCAAGATAAATTGGGGAAGCAGGACCATTTTTTCATGCACACTGAGCACAGCATCATTTGTCTTTCTTTGGGAAATGCATGGAGAAAGAAATGAATCCAGCTGAAACATGAACCAAGTGAATAATTCAAAGCCTATAAGCCAAACTGCAGACTGCATAGGAGCCACCCAGACACTGATCTATTTAGTTAACTCTGAGATGTATGTCAATCAATAAGAGGGTCTACAGGTTTGAACCGAACACTGTCGCCTTCCAAAGAGGGATTCAGAGTTCTGCAGAAATGCATCCTGCAGACAAGAGGCCAAGTACCAATGCTAAAAACCGTGTGTTCAGGGTTCTAAACACTTAAAACTGTCATTGGACCCCTTAGGCAGAATTAATCACTCCCTAATATTTGCTTTCCTAGTAATTTTACACCTGTCAATTAAAACACTTTCCAGTCTGATTATAACTATTAACTTGTCGTTTTCCCTTGTGTGCCTGTGAGCATTTTGGGGTTGCCGACTGTCTTTATTTTTTCAAAATCCCACACTGTGCTTGTGGTGAGCTCCTCCTCTATCATCCATGTCCATTTCTAGACACTGCTTTAAGAGTCAGAATCCAAAAAATCCCGAGCCCAGACCTAGTGAGTGTGCCATGCAGAGGGGACACGCCAGAGCAACCCACTGGAGTGGCGTTGCCGAGGACAGCAGGAGGTCACATCCCATGTTCTCATAGAGGACAACGGCTCTCAGGAAAGGGTAGTAGGGACATCTTCCCTTCCTGGAGAAGATGCTCTGAGCAAGGTGAGACAAAAAGAACCTTTCATTAGGCTCCGTAGTTTAATAGTATTAGCTCAAAAGAAACAGGTAAGATTATCAGAATGTATGAGATAGTTGCATACCTTTACCTAAGAAACAAATTATTTAATAAACAAACAACAAATAAAGATGTCAGAGCCCTAGAATGAGAAAATTAATCAACAGCACTGCCTGCTTTCTAGGCTGAGGGAAGTCATTAGGGAGCCTGTAGATACAAGTCAGACAACCACCTAGCCTTTGTGATATAGTGACAGTACAACCAGGGAGACGGGAAGACAGTCTCCTTCTATAGCTAGCAAGCAACTAGAAAAATGTCAAAGCTTAAAATAAGAAAGTCTGTCAAAATTATAGACATAGGCTGAGTTGTAAAGAGGAGAAGCGAGCAGCCCCCTCCAGTGGCTTTCAGTTCCCCTTTGCCATCACTCCAGAGGCCCATCCCAGCTGAGCCCAGAAGCAGAGCCCGGGCTCACCTGACCTCCATAAGCTGTGAGGACACTGTCATACGTGCAGACTTAAAAATACACACACATGCACACACACTTACACATAAAGACATATACAAACATACATACTCATACATATACAGACACATACAGACATGCACACTCACATACTAGACATATACACACATACAAACCTGTACAGAAACATACACAAACATACTCACTTATACATACACACACTTACACAGACATACACATATAAACACACACATACACACATGGAGGAATGTTGTGCTGCAATTCAAAGTTGGAATCGGAATGATTCCTCTGTTCCTTCCTAAATTAACAAAGAAAACATGAGTGGTAACTTCCGCCTTAGTTGTAAGCTATTATTTTATGAGTATTCCGCCTACATGTATGTACATATGTGCATGCCTGGTACCCACAGATGTCAGATAGGCATCAGATCCCCAGGGACTGCAGTTACAGATAGTTGTGAATCACCATGTAAGTGCTAGGAATTATAGCTGGGTCCTCCTGCAAGAGCAACAAATGCACTTAACCACTGAGCGTTGAGAGTTGTCTCCAGCTTGTCAAACAGGATCTTATGCATCAAGGAAACAGAGGCAAAAGATTGTAGGACTAGGGTAAAACCTTCTAGAATCCCACAACCGCAGTGTCTTAGCAGCGAAGACTGTAATAAGGCCTACTGCTCACTCACCTGTCCACATCCAACTAAAGGACAAGAATCAATGGCAATGGGT
>NC_022020.1:42540707-42543866 GCF_000317375.1 Microtus ochrogaster
AAAAAAAAGAATCCATGGAAAATATGGAAGGGAGGGCCTCCGAAAAATCACACAGGAATCTCCATTGCACCAAGGGTGTGGTGAAGACAGAACCAAGAGAATACAAAGTCAGTGCAGAATCAAGAAGCACTGAGGAGAGAAGGCAGAACAAGAGACTCAGAAAGGAGGAGAAAGCTGGCTCGGTGACAGGGCCATAAAACACATTTTAAAATGTGAATGAATGCAGAGATCTAATTTTAACTGTTTCCCACTATTCTGACATGCCCCTTCTCCTCCTTAGCCCTCCCCACTGTTCTGCCTCTGCTGTTTTCCACATCTTTGAATGCAGCTGAAATTCAAATGTTCCAAATCTGAAGTCCACATGCTTGCTGAAATATATCTGTAACACCAAAATCGTTACGGGAGGTATTTTCAGCCAATGGCAGAAGTGCTCAGGGACCAGAGAACATTTGCGTTGCCTGAAGCAAGCACTCCCTGCAGAGGCTGAGCAAGGTGATGCTCTGTCCTTTAGCTTCAACTCTCACGTGGCAAATAAACACCCTTATCCTCTGCATGTGATTTGGTTCTTGCACACTTGTGGTTTTTCCTAGTTGACCTCCAGGCGCAGTGGCAAAGCGCTGTCCCCTGTCCCTGATCACATAAGGCTATGCTGTGCACCACAGATAAACATGCAATTCAGGCGTGAGTTCTTACTCCGCTGGCCACCAGCTCAATGTTAATGAATAAACAACGCAGGCTGTCAAAAATGTCCTTCAGCAAACACACACAACGCAAGCTGATTACATTTTCACTGTAAGTCCATGGAAACCCACTCCTATACTTCTTCTAGAATCTGTGGTTCTGTATTTGCTAAGTTGATATTCAGAGTAACTTTGACATATCTAGAATACAAAGCATTCACTGCCTATGTACCGAGGACTCAGAAGAAGCATCCATCTCTGCAGGGAGACGGGAGTAAACACTAGTGGAAAGGGTGGGGTTGCTTCCTGCAGTGCATTGATAAAGTCAAGGCTTCTGCTCCTAGGTGGGGACACAAGGCTAAAGAATACCACAGTTCCAGGTCATGTGGACGCCCCTAACTAGAGCGTGAGTCTGACAGGCAGTCATGTCTCCCCTCTGTGTGCTCCAATGCTCTCCTCTGTACAATACCAGCTTCATCTGGAAGATGAGAATTATGTCATCTCGTCGTCTTGAGGGAATGCTGGCACCCAAAACGTAGCAATATCGAAAACGCAGTGAAAATGCTTTAAAACAAAATAGTACTTGAACTGGCATTGACTTCTTAATTACCGTGGATAGAATGAAATATCTTTCAATTAAAAGTAGCACATAACCTGCTATACAGACTTGGTCACTGTATGATCTTTATTCCAAAAATAAGTATGTAATTTTTAAAAACAGGTTATCATTTTTTACTCTTAAACGCCAGCATTTTAATAGCAGCTGTCAAGCATCATGGAATAAGCGTTTCTATGAAGTTCTCTGAAAGCAGAATGGGTGGTTATGCTGCTGGCTTTCCTGTCACTCTAAAGAGGAAGCAGCCAAAATTGAAACAAAAAGACTACAATGTATAAATGAAACTTCATCTGACCAATCCTGCTTCTAATATGCATTAAATTATCATATGTTTTTCCTCTTCAATTTGAACCACAACCAAGACTCTCAATAGAAGAAACCAACAAAAATAATATGCTGTGATACTATTAAATGGGGGACACTGCCCATTGAATACCATTTAGCTCGAATCCGTGGTAATGCTATTAATTTCTCCCTTTTTAATGCACACTTTAGCTTGCACATGACCCATACCAGGGAACATCAGTCACACCCCAGGGACCAGACATTAACAGCGTGCGCTACGAGTGGTTTATTTTACAATTGCTGCGAAGTAAAAGCGTGATGGAAATGAGCCGCGGGTGAATTACTCACCAGCCAAAGCAACAATGTCTGTATCACTACAGAAAAACAGCCTCCCCAAAGTGAATGGAGCGAGGGCATACTTGTTCTCTCCTCTCTGAACCCAAGCTAAGACGATAGAAGCAAGCTGAGGGAGGGAACAAGTTGACAGCTGTTTACCGCATAAGACAGAGTATATTTTAGAAGCTGATATCCAGTAGCACAGCTAATTAAAACAGAGTTCACATGCATACACACACAGGGGGAGGGGCACACACGTAGAAATAAAGCAATAAAATAAAATATCATTCCCAAAGAAACTGCAGTTCATCGGGTCTTTGCTCTCATAAAATAAGCAGAAATGTGCCTTCAATCTTCCCATGTAGGTGATATTTCCAGAACTATGCAGAGGAAGAAAATTAAAACCACACAGCAGGGTTTTCACAGTAACAATTTATCCCTTTATTAATTTAAGAACATCATTTCTTTCTACCTGTGTCTTCTCTACTAAATGTAGCCAATCTAGAATTATTTATAGCCTTATAGAAGATGAGCAAATAAGTCTCAGATATTGCACTACACTGGTGAAAGTGTATACACTGCAGGCTGGGGAGGATGGCTGTCATTGCACAAGCATGGGGAGCTGTGTTTAGGCCCACAGGACCCATGTGTAAAAACTGGATTTTGTTTTATTTATTTATTTGTTTGTTTATGTATTTACAGTGTTGCACATCCGTAACCCCAGCCCCAGGGCTTACCGGCCAGTTAGTCTATTCTAATTGAGGAACCTGGGGTTCAGTGAAGACCTTATTTTAAAAAATAATCTGGATAGTCACGGTGGAAGATACCTGACATCAACCTCTGGCCTTTACATGTACACAATGGGCAAATGCACCTGCACACACACACACACACACACACACACACACACACACACACACACTGTAATAACTAACTCAGTAGAACACATAAACAAAGGCCTTGTCTGGCATGAAAAGATGCACTTATTAATTTAAATGCAACATTCAAATATAATTTCAATTACTCCAAGTTCCTTGTTCTAAACTGGATTTAACCTGTTAACCTCTCACCTTCTGTTAAAGGGAGTAGAAGCTGGCAACAGGGGTGAGAGAAAGGTTTGCAAGAATCAGATGGCACAGTGGTACGCACTAAAGGCCAGCAGACCCGATAATTATCCTGCTTCCAGGTTTATTCTCTCTCTCTCTCTCTCTCTCTCTCTCTCTCTCTCTCTCTCTCTCTCTC
>NC_022020.1:42544125-42564664 GCF_000317375.1 Microtus ochrogaster
CCTCTCTCTCTCTCTCTCTCTTTCACACACACACACACACACACACACACACACGTTTGTCTATGATTATCCAAATCCTGCAGCTGTAGCTCCTTTTACAGAAAAGTTTGACCTTTTTGCTTAAGTCCAACCTAACAAGAGAAAATCATTATTCATTTCTCCCCACTCAAAGTCTAGATGCATATTTGAAAATCTTATTTACTGTCTGGCCGTTAGTCTTTAACACCGAGCAGTTACCACTAAAGGAGACGGCTGGCTGCGCCGACCTATCCTCTACTGCCCCCAAGGCCACGCATATCTAATTCAAGGATATCAGATAATGGTATGTGGCATGATTTACATGTAGAGAATTCAGAATTCATTGTGAGCCTATTTATAACTACAGCGCCGTCGATAGAGAAGATGATTTAATAGTGCTTGTACGGGTGTTCTGACAAGAGGCATTAATATTAGCCCCTTTTCCCAGAGTGCTGCAAACAGTGGCGGGGAGCTACAGCTCGCCTGAGTTATTTTTCACTGGCAGCCCTCTTTGTGTTCATTAGCACTTACAATTCTAGGGTTGAGAAGGCACTGTTTTAACTCTAATTTGTGATGTAATGAGCATATTCCAAGCACGGAGACTCTCCTTCATTAACGAAGCTAGAGAGGAAAAAAAAAAAAAGAGGCTGGGGATTGTGATGAGAAAGGACATCCAATCTCACAGGAACTTACCAGGTCCAGTTTGGCAGCTGGTATTTGAAGACCGAGGATGTGCTGTCTACACCGTCAAGGTGGATAATAAAGATTCTATAAAACCTTTCAGTAGAGGTGGGACACGCTGTGTTCTCTGCCAATACAGTTCCCTTCAGTAATACTAACTCTGATGGATGAGGCTGCCTCTGGATACAAACAGGAGGGTCAGCACCGCCAACGAACCCAGAGTCATCCTGCAGTTTATCTAAAGAGTCATGAAGAGTAAACACACATCTGAGGGTGAAGTTTAATGAAGCATGGTACCAAGGAACTCTTTTTCTGCTAATAAGTTGTTTGGTTTGCAACAAAAGGAACAAAGCAGAACCTTTTTCATTTGCAATGTAAACTCCTACTTCAAACGGAACCTGAAACTGTAGTCAAGGCCGTCTCTAAAACATCCGGCCCAGGATTAAACATAGGGTTCGAGGGATAAACACGTCAGCATCATGGAAAGTGCTTCTGCAATGTAAAATAGGAAGACATGCATCCTATTTTGTGAAAGTAAATTATTTTGTGATGCTCAGAAAACATGTTACGTCTAACATTATAAAAGCCTGGGCTGGAGAGATGGCTCAGCGGTTAAGAGCATTGCCTGCTCTTCCAAAGGTCCTGAGATCAATTCCCAGCAACCACATAATGGCTCACAACCATCTGTAATGGGGTCCAGTGCCCTCTTCTGGCCTGCAGGCATACACACAGACAGAACATTGTATACATAATAAATAAATAAATATTTAAAAAAAAAACATTATAAAAGCCACATGGTCCAGTGAGGTAACTAACCACTAGGTTTGCCCTCCCCAAAGTCTGGCAAAAGAGTTTAACAGACACTGTTAATTACGATGGTTATTCTTGTTTTATCTGTTCAGTGTGTGTATTTCAATAGGCTCTAATTTTTTCATATAACTTATATATCAATAAAATTTTGAAGTACAATGCCAACACTCTTAGCATTTATTTGTAGAGTGGTGTATCACAGTCATAACCTACCACTGATATGTCCCACTAACTCTGGGAAAACGCATCTGATCCTCGTTCACTCGCCGTTACTACTTAGACCTTAACACACATTCATCATTCATCATTTTTTTCTGAACAGATACATGAGACCATGAAGGCTGTACATGTTAATGGAGTTGCATGTAACATGTGAGTATCATATGTAACATATGTGTATGTTGCATATATAAGTATGTACATGTAGATATTTATATACGTAAATATGCATATTTACATTTACGTATCTATATTGTATTGTGAACATGTATGAGTGTATATTTACATCTGTAAGCATAGATATATTTAAATATGTATATGTAAATATGTATATGGTGTATATTTACAAATACATATTTATATATATGTAAATGCATATATGTGCATGCGCATTTACACATGCATATTTATATGTGAATATGTATATAAAAATATTAAACATGTCTAACATTTTGCAAAAATCTTTAAAAATTCCTTCCAGTCTCATGACATATACAGAATATTGCTATTATCTACACGCTGTTACCTGTTACACCATGCCTGATCATCTTGCTTTTAGATAACTATAACAATTGATAAATTGATCCACCATTCCCCATACTTCACAGTTGCTTAAAACTACCATTCAGCTCTCAAATTCTTTATTTTAACCATAACCATTCATTATTTTAACCATAAGTGTGATCACACAATGCTTGTCTTTCTGTGTCTGCCTTTATTTCAATTAACAGAATCTTCAGTTTAACATCATAACCTTCAATAACCTCAACATTGTAGTATCTTTTATGTAAAAAATTTTAAATACTATATGGCCATTCATTTGCAGACCAAGTATCTAGAAGAGTGGCTATTCCCACTAAAGGATAAACAAAGCTTAGCTCAAAATGAAACTGCCTTATATTGTTTCTTCAAGCATTAAACAAAAGAAAGGGATAGGGCGGAGGTAACAGCAAGGTTTCATGTAAACTAGCTCATAGCCTTGTATATGCAGAGAGCAGCTGAACACTTACTGATTCTAATTTAGTAATTCTCAAATGATGTGGGAAAGAAGAATGCAAAAACATTTAGCAAAATGGGGGGGGAAGGGCTGTCACACAATTTGCAGCGGGGGAGGCCTGTGGGCTGTCACAATTGTGGGTGATAAGTTTATACTAGATCTTAGTAAGAAGATTCTGGAAATTACTCAAAAAATCCAACTAACACAAAGTGTCCTCCCCAGTAACTAACCAACTTAAATGTCAAGCAAGTACCAGACTGAGATACTCTCTGTCAATTGCATGTATAACAATTAAGCATATAGTCTTACATTCTAATTGATTCTTATGACATATGAAATTGTATCTCTAAGAAGTCTGTCAATCTTAGATATTATTTTTTATTGAGCATCAAGAATAAACTACTGCTAGCTATATCTTTTTTATTGAAAAACCATTTTCATAAGATGCATTTTGATCATGTTTTCCCCTCCCCAATTTCTCCCCACCTTACTACCAACCTACCCAACTTTGTGTTATTTTTTTAGTATCTCTCTCTCCACACAGAGAGAGAGAGAGAGAGAGAGAGAGAGAGAGAGAGAGAGAGAGAGAGAGAGAAAAGAAACAAGAAACACATTTAAAAATAAAATCACAGAACCACAAAACTGGAAAGAAAAATAAACAAGCAAAAGACCAAAAAGACATACAAAAAATGCTCAAACAAAGCAAAATGAGATTTTTTTATCCAAAGTCTACAAAGATATCATTGAGGTCATTACACGTTGGTCAACTACTGCGGGATATGAGGCCTGTCCTAAAGTGTGGTTATTATATCCAATGAAATTCCATTAGAAAGCATAATCTTTCCTTGGTTAGTAGATACCAACTGCAAAGAGCTTCTTGGTTAGAGATGGTAGCCCATAGCCACTTTCCCTTTTCAGTGCTGGAACCACCATTTGGCTTAAACACGTGCAGGCCTTTTGCAAGCCACCAAAGTCTCTGTGAGTTTACATGTGCATCAGTCTTGTTGGGTCTGAAAGACACTATTTCTCTGGTGTCATCCATCATCTGTGGCTTTACAATCTTTCCAATCCTCTTCCTCATAGAGCCCTGAGCCTTGAGGGGTGGGGTTTGATGAAGTTGTCTCCTACAGGACTAAGTGCTCCAAAGTCTCTCACTCTCTGCACATTTTCCAGTCAGAAGTCTTTGTATTAAAACCTATTTACTGTAAGAAGAAGCTTCTCTGATGAAGGCTGACTGAGACACTGACTACTGTGTATAGCAATATGTCATTAGGAGTCATTTTATCACTATTCTCATTCTAGCAGAATTATACTAGTAGGTTTTTCCCTGAGCCTATGACTGACCTCAGGTTCTTGGCCATTTTTGCAAATGTCAGGAATGGACTCCATCTCATGGTGTGGACTTTAAATCCAATCAGAAAGTATTTGGTTGCTTCCATAACACTTGTACCACTATTGTATCAGTATACCTTGCATGCATGTTACTGTTGTAGGTCACAGAAATTGTAGTTGGGAGATATTGATGATTGCCTTTCTCCTCTGGTAGCATGCAGAGTACCTTCCAGTACCATAAACACCAGTCAGTAGGGAGTAAGGTATCTAGTTAGGCACTAACTCGACTTCTCTGTGCTTGATGACGCATATAAGTGTTGTCTTCAGCAATTGGTCCTTGCCATCAAGTTATAGAGAATAACCACTAGCATTGGCAAAAGCCTGTGATGTTTGGGGGTTTAATGATACCCCATCTCAACGAGATTTAAATCATTCCTAGCACTAGAAGCTTTACTTGTTGGCATAAGATGTTTGTTTGCTTGAGATATTGTCAATTTTGTGACTCTATTTTACTTATTTCATATTATATATTAATATATATTAGGGTGTTTCTGTAATAGTAAGTTTCCATGTCATTTTTCAAATCACCTTTCTTAGTTAGTTACCCCCAAGAAATCATAATAGGAAAGCCTGTGAAATAGCCCACAGTGTAAGAGGAGAAAGATACATAAACTCCTAGTTAAGTGGCCAAGAATTGAGTCCATAATTCATATATTTAAATTTGAAATTATAATTTAGAATAAACAACTTATGACTGGAATATAAAGTTAAAAAACATATGAAGGCACAAGGCAGTGGTAACACACGCCTTTAATTCCAGTACTTGGGACGCAGAGGCAGGCAGATCTTTGTGAGTTTGAGGCCAGTCTGGGCTACAGAGAAAGTAACAGGACAGGCTCCAAAGTTACACAGAGAAACCCTGTCTCAAAAAAAAACAAAAACAAAAAAAAAAGAGAAAAGAAAAAAAGATTCTCACTGAGGTACTCACAATCTTCCATAGGAAATTTTAAATAGGGCCTTGGCTACTCTATCTCTCCCAATAATTTCTGAAAGTCATTTAAAGCCCAGAGTGCCACATGCTTTGGGAGGCCTGCACTGCTAAGCTGCATCTCCTGACGGAGTTTGTTCTTATTAAGAGAGAGAACAGAAGGTATGGTGATGCATCCCTTTAATCTCAGCAGTGAAGAGGCAGAAGCAAGCAGATCACTGTAAGTTGAAGGGCAGTCCAGCCTACAAAGCAAGTTCCAGACTCTGTCTCAAAAACAATGACAGCAAATCGGAAGCAGGGCTAAGGAAATGGCTCGGTTGGTAAGGTCCCTGCCAAGTCAGCAAGAGAACCAGAATTCAGAACCCCAGGACCCACATAGAAAGCCAGATACAAACAAATGAACACACCAATAGGAAACATAGTTTGGTTAAGGGGCAGACAATAGGGAAAGTAAAAACAAGTTCAGTACCCGATCTATACTGTGAGCCCCATTTCTCTGCCGTCTTTTGCTCATCATTGCTGCATGTTGTTACTGTGGAAAACATGCTAAATGAATCATGATGCATACTGATTGGTTCATGCTCTACCAACATTCCCTATGAGTGTTGATCACTGTAATTTCATGGGACTATTGCCTAGAGATTCTACTTAATGCTATTCGTATGTGCATATTCCATTTTCACTGTACCAAGGCTGATAAACCGAAGGAACTCACATCCCCCACTCACCATCCTGACAGAGCTAGCCTTCCTCTCTTGATACTTAAATTCATCTATTAGTCCTCTATCACAAACCTAAGCATGCTTGCTGTCCTTGCACGACCATACCACAAAAGAATAACTCTGGAATAATTTAGCAAGAGAAAATGAAGACAGATAATTTTGAGCAGTGAAAAACGTACATTAAATTCCCTGGAGTAAGAGACTCCAAGATACATAACTTGGGTAACAATGCAGAGAAAAACTGGAAGAGTGAAACTCTGAAGGACAGAATGCCATCTGTAAGAGAGATTGTAAGAATTCCGGAAAATAATACCAATGACTAGAGAGGAAAGAAGCGAGGGAAAGAGGGAAGACAGTTAAAGACGGTAATATTTGTTTCTGTTGCCGTGATCAAACACCATGACCAAAAACAATTTAAATATGAGAGAGTTCTGGAAGGATGCCTGGTAGCAGGCAGCAGGCATGCCAGCAGGAGCAGGAAGCTGGACAGTCACATCTTCAACCACCTGAAGCAGAGAGAGCTAACTGGGAGTTGGGTGAGGCTATGAACTCACACCGGTCACCCTGAAGATGAACTTCCTCCAATAAGGCTGCACATACTGCACCCCAAACAGCACCACCAGCTGGGAAGGAAGTGTTCAAACACCCGAGCTGACAGAGCACAGTTCTCCTTCAGGCAGCCATTAAATTAATCTTCAGCTCCCAGCTTAAGTTTCAGGGATATAACTCAGAAGACGCTGAAAGTAAAAATGTGGCAATAATACACACAATGAATAAAGTATCTGTACATCATCCAAATAAATGGACTTCCTCCCTCCTAGCAACAGGCAAAATATAGGAGATGCTGTGGTCTAGATGTGAAATAGCCCACTGGCTCATGGGCTTGCACACTAAGCCTCCAGACGATGGAGCCGTTACAGAACCTTTAGGAGGTGGAGCAAGACTGGAGTAAGTACATCACTGGGGAGGTGGGCCTTCAGGCTTTATAATGTGCCCGCACTTCCTGTTCACTCTGCTTCCAGACGGCTAATGTGATGGGATGGGCTGGCCTCATGTTCCTGCTACCATGACTTCTCTGCCACAGTCAACTCTAAGCCCTGCATCAGGGAAGTAAATTCTCCCTTAAGTTGCTTTAGTCAGGGTCTTTTAATGCAGCAACAGAAAAGAAACTACCACCGATACCGAAGTGAAATTTCCGGTCATCAACAAGCAACTGTCTAAATACATCATGCTGACACAACACAGCTACTTGGTGAACCTAGAAAACAAGAGGGGAAATGCTTGAGACTGAGAAAAATCGTGACGTTGAGACACTGATCACAGCTAGGAGAATTTCCCTTCCAGTATGCTTGGCTTTTCTACATACTCTGCTGGCTCAACAAAACAAGAGGGTGGGAAACCATTTTCTGTCTTGATGCAAGAAAATTTACAGCTCTCGGTGGCTGTGATAATACATCACGTTGAACTGCCAGGGAAGCAGGCACATGACAGAGATGGAGCCGACAGTGTATTTCAGGCTGCCGCAGGGACATGAATTTAAACTTCATCTAACCAGGCCTAGAAAAAGTCATCACACGGGGCTGGATAGGCCAGTGTGTTTCTGTCACGTGACATGCCACAGAAGAGAGACGAATGAAGCCAAGAACAGCAGCAGGCATGCTGCAAGCAGACAGCCCAGCATAGCACACCCCTTGCATGGTTCTAAGTCTTCCGGAAATCTGATGACTGAAGTATGGGCCAGGGTGGTGTATATGCTGGAGTAGTCTGGACAGCCGAGTGTAGGCTACTCACAGGTGTACCGAACGGCCACCCAGGTAGTGTGTTTGCTCTGTCACCTGTGCCCTGAATAGGTAGTGAAGCTAACCCTTTTTTAATTCTGGGATTCTTTTTTACCTTCAATGAAATCAATTCATTAATTCAAACCCTTCCAGCTGCAGAAACCCTAAGCTTGCATGTTGATAGGCTCATAGAATGCCAGGCTTTGCAGGGTCTCCTTCCTATGCTAGTGAAAGGTCCTCAGACTGCTTCATCCCCACTAAATCCAGCTTTTGTGTGGTTTCAGGGTCAGGAAAAGTCCAGAAAGGAGAATCTGCAAGATAAGCTTTATTCTATACATTGACTGGCTGTGTACAATGTTGGCTTTTAGCCAACATTCACACATGCTCTTTAGATAGGATTCTCAGAGAAAACAAAACACAATAAACCTGTGTGTGTGTGTGTGTGTGTGTGTGTGTGTGTGTGTGTGTGTGTGTGTGTGTGTATGCAGCTATAGAAACCCTGCAGTCACTTTGGTAGAATGTCTGTAAAAAAAACATCTCATATAGTGATTTTTCATTTGTATTTTAATAAATAAAGCTTGCCTGAAGATCAGAATATAAAACAGCCCATCAGTCACACAGGCCAGGCAGTGGTGCCACACACCCTTAATCCCAGCAGCCACACTATTAGCCATAGAGGTCAGGCGGTGGTGGGGCACGTCTTTAGTCCCAGCACTACAGAGGAATGTAAGTGGGATGAGACAGGAACTTGTTCTCTTTCAGTCTGAAGATTTCATAAAGATAAGAGCTCTCTAGTGGCTTGGCTGCTTTGCTTTCTGATCTTCAGGTTGAACCCCAATATCTGTCTCTGGGTTTTTATTATTAGTGCTACAGTCTCATAAATCAAATTTCTTCAGAATCAAACTCTGAACAATGATTAATTTATTGTATTTCTGACATTTTTTTCTTCATCGTCTTTGATTTATATCAGAACTCACTCGCCACTGGGGTCACTGTGTGGACAAAGGGGTCACAACACCAGTGAGGTTTCAGGCATTTAAAGCAAGCGCTTGTCTTACCCCCCTTCCAAAATTTCCCAAAATAGCTGGCTGACTACTGAGATGCCTCAGTGAACGAACTGCATCATTTAACACTGGATCCCTGCTAATATGCAAATTGTAAAATGAATATCAACGAAGCATCTTAAATTTAATATAAACGAGTTGATTAAAACGAATCCTCAAGAACAAGAGAAAAGCACAGCGCGGCGAAGAGATGTGTAAAACACTGTACATTATATAATACCATCAACGCAATCCCAGTGTTAGCGCAGAATCCAGGAGCCTGCTCTTGGCTTTCTACCTGAGCAATTACATCAGGCACTTCCTCGTAAAGGGGAAGACAAACAGGGCTGGTCTAAATGATGCTCACCTCAAAAGCAGTGCTGGTTAATCAGTCCTTAAAGTGACCTGCCAGGAACAAACTACTTAGCATTTCATGGATAATGGGGTGTCCATGTGCTTAAAATTACGGGATGTACATTCCTCTGATGTGCAAACCATCCCATTCTAAAACAGTCCACATGCCAATTAAGATAAGGCCCTATCCCATCCCCACTTCTAGTGGTTCTTCTTTCGCCTAGACTCATAACAGAAACCCCAACACCCCCACCTAGAAACCCTCAAAGCTTTTGAGCCATGTCTTGGACCTGTGGTCCCATTCTGTGGCATGAGCTCTGTCATTTCACTCTGACTGTCGGTACACCTACGCTTTTGGGACTACTACTATTGGATGTGTCTTGTACACGTCATTGTTCAAGATAGAACCAATGACACCTGCAACCAGTGACACCTGCAGCCCTGGGAGAGGAGAAGAATGTCATGTACGGGTAACTTACAATATCACGTAAGTTCTCAGGCTGTGGGCAGTTCTTCTATGATCACAGATGCCCTTTTGGAGACCCAGTAACTTTGTTCTTATGCTGTAACGATGGATATAGTCAAATCGTAAAGGTCCCTAGAGAGTCTGCAGGCAGGCCTCAGGATTGGGTTTGATGGGCCATCTCTCCTGGAATTCAGAAGGAGAGCTCTTGTTTGAAGCTATCTCTCTATTTACCTATGTATCTATCTATCATCCACCTACCCATATGTTCATATGTATATAAGCATACACACACATATGTTTATATACTTCTGTGTTTTGGAGACATCAAAGCACACACTCAGCAATACCAATGAATTGTGAACATACCTATGAGATCTACAAAAGATGCAAGTTTAAAATTCCTCTTCCAACATCCTCAAAGACAGAAATAGCTAAGTATTCAGATTTATTTTAGAAATTTCAAGATGTAATACAATACAGATGTCAGACATAGACGCCATTGCCAGTGGGCTCTGGAGTGAGATTTATTATGTTTTATTTCTCCAATAAATATAGCAACATGTGCACAAATTTTGATTTACAAATGCAAAAATGATGGTAAATACCCCCACAAGGGTTTAATTCATACTTTCCCACAAAACAAATTTGCAGCAATTCTAGGTGTTTTTTTGATTTAGGACGCAAAAGCGACGGAGATTCGACTATAAATGTTTCCCTTTCAGTCTTACGCTGAGATGATTGACAACTGCTGCTGCTTTCTCTCTAGCAAAAGTTCCTGGTTTATAACACATGTGTCAAAAGTTTCCACCTGGGGAGGAAGGAGTATGAACAGCTGATGTGTACGTGGGTAGTGTGTCTCTTGGGACGCCAGGGCATGCCATCCCTACGCGGACCTCCTTGTCACCTCTCAGGACTGCTATGCAGAGAAACTGCAGGCAGGATTAATTCTGAAAGGCTTGTCCTTTCGCCGGTGAAATTTGCAAAGGTGGCGGAAATCCATTGAAGTAAACGCGGAGCCATTGTAAACAGGCTTCATTGTCCTACACTTCCCCTTCTAGCTAGAAAATGACTTACGGCCACGGGTGGCTTTTCCCTAAAATCTTTCACTGTGTGGCAACAAGAGCCCTGGCAGCTGTGTACATGCTGTTGTCCCTCCCTTTCTCCCAGAAGCCCAAGCCCCTGCCCATCTCTTTCTTCAGCTGTGTCATCTGCAACCTGTGATTCCTCAGGGGCTTTGTATTTACAGTGCGCTTCCTACATTCACACATGTTAATACACTGCTGTGTTTTGCCCCATTGATTCAGGTGTTTTCGGTTTATTTCATAAACTAAAATCATCACAGTTTCCAGAAGGGGAGGGGGTACTTTAAAGCTTCCCTACATCTCAGCTACAGTCCTGGACTCCTACACTTGCCAAAGCCCAAGTGACATTTGGGAGGCCAGCTTCCTCCTGCTGCTGATGAGTTCGGATCCCACCATCACTCAAGTGTGGTGAGGAAAGAGAATTAGAGACACCACTGACTTGCTCCCCTCTCCCGCCACACTAATTGCCTTCAAGATCCTGCCGCTCTGCACCTCGATATGAGTTCGCTCTTCCCAGCTGTCTACAGACATCATCTTTTTAGGACAGAAGCGAATTAGAACCTTGCCCCTGCTCCCTCCCATTCAACCTTCTATGCAGTGCGATCATTCCGTTTGTTTCGTCGGATTAACAGTGGGGCTATGGTTTTCAAGCTTTCAGCACATCTCCAGTCCTGCATCCTTAATTCTTGATATTTCTGCTTGGATAATGCACTCTCATTTCAAACCAAATCTGAACTTTTGAAAACTGACTTCCCTCCAGTCTCCTCTCTTCCACAGCCAAGGAGTCTCAAAACCCCGGAGGCATCTATGACTCTGATACTTAATTTGCCTCCGTTGGAGCGGCTATGAATAAGGCCTGCCAGCTCTTTGCAGGGAATAACACACCCTCCTTTCTCTTCCAGACAGTTCTAAACCTCAGACCCTTCCGGGCTCATCCCTAATCTACTATGGTGCTCTTGGAAGACTGAAGATTTAACAGTGCCTCAGCCCAAGCCAGGCATAGCAGAGGAGGGTGAGTTTCCTAACGCATCGTCTTTAGCTTATCCCTGTTGCCCGTATAAAGGGCAGCACTAGCAAGAACTAGGGAAACCATGTACCCTCATTTGTTTTGCCACTTTTACCTTTCAATCCCATACAATGACCTCTCTATAGATGTTACTTTAGTCTGATGCTCCCAGTCCACTGCACTAACCTAGTCAGTACCCCCAATGCCCCTTGCAGTTTCGTTTGCCTGAGATGTGACTTCATTCATTCAAGCTAGCTCAGGGGTTCTTTGCCGATGAAGGCATAACAATAGGACCACAATGATTACAGAATAGACTTCTGAGCATCCACAAATATCTACTCTGTCTTTATCCTTTCCATAACAATAATTAAATTGAATATGCATGAGATTATTTATTCCTACAGAGCTGGCTCTGTGCCCTGAGATCCTTCATAGCAAACCACACCCAAATTCAGTACACAAATGCAAAGTGAACTTAGGCGTATATTTTGTAATAAATATCCAAGTTTCACTTTAGAAATTCAGCTGAGCCATTTAGGCACAAGTAAATCAAACACTACATGCAGACAGCTGTGTGTGTTCTCTGCTTTGCTCCTATGTTCAGTGCATAGAGGATTTCTTTCGAAAGCAGCTGGGTAGAGCTCTCTGAAGCACTTCTGATTCTGAGGGTTGCCTGTTCATGCATCACTCTTTGCACAGATAAACTATTTTAGTTTTAATTTGTCTAACGTTCATAACCAACAGAACTCCTGTATTTCTTTGGGGGTATAGGAAGATCCAAAAGAAAGACTACCAATGTCATTAGCAGGTAGGTAGGATCAGTGGTGTATCAACATGAATGGGTCATTCTCTAGGCTATAGAAGTTAGGAAAGGTGAAAAATATTTAGGGATATGTGGGTGAGAATAAAACCATTAAAGCCTCATTCATTTTTTGTTTTGTTTTGTTTTGTTTTGGTTTGTTTTGGTTTGGTTTGGTTTGGTTTGGTTTGGTTTGGTTCTATTCCAGACAGGGTTTCTCTGTGTAGCCCTGCCTGTTGTGGTACTCACTCTGTAGACCACGCTGGTCTTGAGCTCACAGAGATCCACCTGCCTCTGCCTCCCAAGTGCTGGGATTAAAAGTATGCATCACCGCCCAGTATATTCTGTTCTAATGGAATGACACAGCAAGAATTGCCTACAAAACTGATGATTTTGCAGAATGGTATAGCCATAAAAACTTATATAAGAGAAATAAATTTTATGTTGTTTAAAATAGGTGTCCTAGTAAACACCTATATTGACACCTATATTAAACAACATAGAATTTTATATTTCTGTCACAATAGCCAAATCTATAGCCTAGCTGTCTTGCATCAATATCTGAATTTGAGACTTCTTATAGACAACCTAGCATTGTTAAATAGCTTGCCATGTATACCCATCTTCTTCATCCAGTCTGAAGGGAGTCCATGACTACAGTATACATGTCCTCTGGATTTGACATAATTTGGTATTATGAAGCAGAGCAGCTGTGGTGGCCTACAGAAGACCTTGGCCAGCAGGCATAGCAATGAAGTAAGCAGAAGGATACAGATGATAATTTGCCCTATCATAATGATAACGAATCTTTTAAAATATATTTTAAGTTAGCACTACTTTTTATATTTTGGTATTTTGCCTGCATATATGTCTTTGCATGCTGAGCGAGCCATTGAAGGCACTGGAGTTACAAGCAACTGTGAGCAACCATGCAGGTTCTGGGAATCAAACCCAGGTCCTCTGGAAGAGGATTCAGTGCTTTTAACCACTAAGCTCTCTCCCCATCCCAGCAATGAAAATCTTCACATGCTTGATGTCAGTCTCCGCCTTAATCCAATTACTCCCTACTGAGTGAAACAGTGGCTTTTCACATTGTGCTTTGCCCTGGGAGGTTCTGTTTCAAAGGCAACTTCTGGTTGCATTTGAAGAACGGAGGACGACTCTGAACTGAGTGGACATAGGAAAAACACCATCTGTCTGGCACCTCTCACATGAAGCAGGCTGATAAATGACTTATTCCTCAAAGTAGAAAGGAACCATAAGAGCACATCGGTGTATTACAATCCTATCAGGAAAAGCAGGCCTGAGGACTTACAAAACACATTGGACCAAGGAAAAAGACTCCTCACGTAGACTCTGTAAGAAGGTAGACAATCAACACTACAGTGAAGATGGCTCCACCGGCCTGTCATCTGACCATCCAGTGTGTGTGTCAGGAGATGAACAGACATTGAATTCCCTCCCCTTCTACAGAGATATCAAGTAGAACGAAGTCCTGGCCCAGCTTAAAAACCCTAACACTGATTGATGGACAACAAACAGAGACATCGGAAATGAGGTTGCTGTACGAATGTGTTCTCATCATCTCCTTAGAAATCTAGAAGCAACTGTGAACGCACAGGAGGGGGTCATACATCCGTGCCATTATCCAATTGACCCAAGTGTCAAGAAATCAAAATGTCTTTTGTAGTCTTTGGAAGGAATGGGGATTAGGGGTGGGAGGGGTGAGAGCAGTTGCCTTTTCCTTGACACCTTTTAAAACTAGATGATCCATTTAATGTTGCATGCATTATTCTAAAATGGTAATTAGCCTGAAATATATGATAAATACATGTTAATGAGGAAGACAACAAGGGCAAAAACTCTACTTTCATAACGCAATCATAAGAGAAAGTTTTAAGTATAGATGGGGAAATTATCAAAAGTGTCAAGGCTCACAAAATATAATAAAAAGGATTGATGTGTTTTATGCAGGCTAAATCACTGATGATGAATTATTGTCTACACAAGACTCCCAACTGACAGAAAAGCAGTCCCGCCACATAATAGCAACTTTTATACAACACTGCCATTCAATTTTACATTTTTCTCTCCTTGTACACTGGATTCATAAATCAAAAATTTCCCCATATGTGAGAAGAATATCTGTAGAAATAGGAGCGGCGGGCTGCGTCCCGGCACCCGGCCGCCCACATGGCTAGCTCTACCCGAAATAATTACACGGACACTGTGTTCATTTAATCACCGCTTGGCCCTTTAGCTCTAGCCCTTACTGGCTAATTCTGATATCCCGATCAACCCATCTCTAATAATCTGTGAGCACCGGTCTCTGTGAGCACCGGTCTTACCGGGAATGTATCTTCCCAGGAGCGGGGAGCATGGCGTCTCTCTGAGGCATCTGTTCCCGAGAGCAGAGCTGTGGAGTCTGAGCTCACTTCCTCTTCCTCCCAGCATTCTGTTCTGTTTACTCCACCCACCTATGTTCTAAGCTATGAGCCCAAGCAGTTTGTTTATTACTTAACCAATAAAATCAACAGATTGATATATGACACTCCCACATCAAATATCAAATCTTTCAAATGAGAAAGAAAAGTTTTTAATACAATATGTATGAAAAGGGAAAAAAATTAAAAAAAATTATTGATTACTTTTGCAAATATTACATTTCTTTCTCTCAGGAGTGAATACTGATAACTCCATTATTTAGCTTATAATGAAAATCTGCTATAAAAATCTAAGTTACCAAGCCAAACCTTAAGTACAAAATGTAGGCTCAGGTTTGTATTAAAATATTTAAAGAAAAGTGTAATTCAGTGTTATTGAAGCTTCAGCAGAAGGAGCCCATCAAAATAAACCTGAAGGACTAGAAGATGGAATTAAACCAAGCAAGTAAAGAGAAATACATAGGAACAGAACCACAAGCAAGCTAAAGGGTTAAATTTCCTTATAAAAAAGAAGACATTAGTTTTATTTCTAGTTATGCATACAGTGTGAAATTGGGAGGTGGTAATTTGAATGTTATCGGCCCCCATAATCCTAAAGGAAGTGGCACTAGTAGGAATTGTGACTTTGTTGGAGTAGGTATGGCCTAGTTGGAGGAAGTATTTCACTGTGGGGACTGACTTTGGGGTTTCTGATGCTTGGGATACTGCCCAGTGTCTCAGTCAACTTTTTGCTGACTTCAAGATGCAGGATTCTCAGCTACAGCTACAGCACCATGTCTGTCTGCACTCCGCCATGTCCAGGCATGATGATAATGAACTGAGCCTCTGAACTGTAAGCAAGTCACCCCAATTAAATATTTCCTTTATAAGAGTTGCCCTGGTCATGGTGTCTCTTCACAGCAGTAGAAATCCCAAGACAAGGGATATGTCCAAATATGTATACAGGTGCAAGTGGAGTTCAGAAGAGAGCATCAGATCCCTTAGAACTGGAATTATAGCCATTGTAAGTCAGCAACTACTGTGTGTGCTGGGAACTGAACTCTGGCCCTCTGCAAGAGCAGTACCAGTTCTTAAGTTCCAAGCCATCTCTCCAGTCCCAAGTTAAATTTAAGGACAAAAACTGAGGAAAAGCATGCTGGCTGTTGAAAAGATATTAAAGTGAGGAGTATGTTTCAGCAGAAGCTCTGAAAAGGGGAGGTTTCAATATTTTTGACTCATTTCTGAAGAATCCAAGAATAACAGAAGAAGTAAGAAAGAGACTAAGGATGAAAACTACGCACCACAAACCACACACTTTCCTACATACACATATAGGCAGCGGCAAAACACGGTGATATTTCTTAGTCCCAGCAAATATATCAAACAAACCATCTCCTGACATTATGTAAGCCAAGTGGGAACGCTCTGGTTGATTGACTGTTTACCACTCGAGTTGGTGGCATGAATCTGGAAGAGTGGGCCTAAAACTGAGGCAGCCTAAAGTCTCATGAAATAGCCAACTTTATTCAGAACATGAGACAATTTATACTCTGAGGTCTAAGAAGAGTCACCTGAATAAAGTGTATATTCACAAAGACAAGCTGCATGTAGAGGCACACGAATAACCTCAGGTGAAGTTAACTGATTCCTATTTGCTAGCTGGGAAGTGCATAAAAACAGGTTCCAAGAACAATTTCATGTTTTGGAGAAACTGAAGTCATAAGACTATAGTCTTGTTCTCTCACAAGCTCTCAGAATTTACCTCGCACGACTCTACTTTTGAAACATGTTCCAACAGTTGTCCAAATACTGGCTCTATACTATATTTTTATAGGGGAAAAACGAATAGTAAAGGAAGAAAATGATCTGAATTCACTAAGATTCATAAATCTTTGAACTAAATGAGCTAACCAGGTACCAGTCAGATTTACTAAGCATAAAAACTAATAAGCAGAGACCAGAGAGGTGGCTCAGCAATTAAGAGCAGATACAGCTCTTCCCAAACACCCAAGTTTGGTTCCTGGAACCCACACCAGGTGGTTCACAAGAATCTGTAACTCCACCCCAGGAAAAAAAGGCACCAAAGAACAAATCCAAGAGGAAAGTATCCAGTCTCCAATCTTTAGTCTTTAATAACTTACTAAGCACAAGAGCTGTGACTAGTTCACAGCATCCAGTGAGCATGCTGGGGCCATCTGTCAGGTGGTGTTCAGAGATCACTGCTTCCAAGCTATGGCAGAATTAAGCTGATGGGAAGTTTTCAACCAAAGATCAAATTTAAATGTGAGTTGTTTTAAATGTCAGAGACTCGAGTTTATGGAACTGTTTGAGAAGGATTAGTAGGTGTGACCCCTTGTTGGAGTAGGTGAGACCTTGTTGGAGTAGGTGTAGCCTCACTGGAGAAGGTTCTCTCTCTATGTCTGCAACATACAGATCATGTGAGCTCTTAGCTACTGTTCCAGTGCCATGTCAACATGCTTCCCATACTCCCCACATTCCCAAACAGTATGGTTATGAAATGACACTCTGAATCTGTAAGCAAGTCTTCAGTTATGTGCTTTCTTCTGAAATGTTCATTGATCATGATCTCTGTTCACAGCAATAGAACAGTAACTAAGATAAGAGCATATGTCCTATCACGGAAGAAAAGTCCTGGTAGCAAGATGAGCTGCTCTCCATGATGATGGGAGTATAAGCTGTTTGTTCACACCTGGGTGCATCAAGCAGCAGAGAAAGATCAGACAGGAAGTAATGCCAGGAAGTAACACTCAAGATCAACCCCCCAGGAACACAGGTTTTTCAGCTAGGCCCAGCTTCTAAAGATTTTCAACCTTCCCAAATAATACCATCAGCTGAGAACCAAATACTCAAATACATGCTCCTAAGGAGAACATTTCACATGTAAACTGTAATGTTCTTTTACATGTTGTAAAAGGCCATGAGTTGGGATCATTTGGAAAAGAGATACTCCTAGTGTTTTCCTGAACTTACACAGAAGAATTTTGCATAAGCAAAATATTTAAGTGCTGCTTGTCCTCAACTTTCATAACCAAACTATAAAACAAGGATTTGTTCTAAAATTGAGGGTGCAAAACAATGCAAAAAATATATAACCCTGCTTATACAAAAATAATATTACAGCTGTCAATTGAAAGAGGCGACAGAGAAGGGTGTAGAAAACATTGTTATGGACAAAACAACAAGACATTAAAGTAAATGATTGAATTTAATAAAATAACAAATTTGATATTTAAAACTACGTAGTTGCCAAGAAATTAACTGAAAATTATAGTGAACTAGAGGGATGAGCGTGTGGGGATTACTACTGTCAACTTTCCAGGATCCAGAATTACTTAGAAGACAAACCTCTGAGCATAGCAGTGAAGGACGGCCGAGGTAAGATTCCGGGGAAAAGGTACCACACCTGTGGGCAGCACCATCTGATGGGCTGGGCTCCTGAAGGGAATGAAAGAAACTCAGGCTGAGCTCCAGCACTCCTCACTCTGTTTCCTGACTGTGCATGCACCGGGACCAGCTGCCTCAAGCTCCAGCTACTGTGACGGGGTTGAGCCAATTAAACTCTCCCTTCCTTAAGTAGTCTTGTGGGCATTTTAGCACAAGCAACTAAGCTAGAACAGAAATGATATAATCTTGAGAAACTGAGAAACTGCAGAACTGCATTATTGAGAATTACATGTCATAGCAGCATAAGACTAAAGACAAAAGAAGTTAAATAAGAGGCTACTGGTTTTGTTTCCTAGCTACTGCACCTGATATCTCTTTTGCACGGCCTCGCAGATGCTCGGCTTCACGTTTGCTTCCACAGTTTGGCTCCATAGGTCAAGTCTGTGGTCCCGCTGGTAGCTTTTCATCTATATGCCCCAGAACTTCTCTGACACCAGTGTGAAGTGATACCACACATGATGTCTGCAAACCAACTGGGGAATATAGAAGTCAATGGTCAAATGTATTCCCACGCCAGTCTTTGAAGAGATCATTCGGAGTCTCCTGTGTACTAATAATAAGATCCGTAATTGCCCACAGTGAGACCAATCCAACAGTGCCCCTTTAAAAACCTTTACTTTTTCATCCCTCCTACCCTTTCCCCTCGCTATGAACACTTCTCAGATAAACTGTTTACTGCAAGTCTTCTCCTCAGAAGCTACTCACAAGGAAAATTGGATGAGGGTATGTCTTCTGCATCCTTCAGTTTGGGGGCATTGGTGTGTATATACACATCAATCTCCTTTTTAACTTCCTCCGAATATTCACATCATCTATCGCAGATCATACAAGCCTCCCACAATTATTATATGCAAAACCAAGCCTTATTTTCTCTTTTCTGGATCAACAACAGCTGTCATTATACACGAGACACGGTATAGTTAAAAATGATTTCTCAAGGCAAAGAAAATTCTACATTTAGAACCACAACAGAGAATAGCAATGATCCTGTACAATCCCAGTGAGTAGCGTGTCAGCCTGGTAAATACCAAGACAAGAAAGCTAGTCTGAAACTGACAATACTCCCGTGATGACTGAGCCCAAATCCCCTCACCCTTTTTGACAAAACAGCGCAAGAATGTTTTCATCTCAGAAAACTGAAATGAGTTTTTAATGATTCTCAAGACCTTCTTGAGGGCTTTACTGCTGAGATTTCCCAGTATATTATAGATTTAAACTATCCACAGAGCTCTAAATACTGGAGCAAAAAGGAAGTGCCCTGGGCAAGGAGTCAGCGGCTGCTATTCCATGATCCACCTCTACCGCTTCATTTTTTGTTGTTTTACCTTTCAGGCAAGGATGGCTTTAATTTTTTTGCATATAAAAACAGTGGTGGATTCTGCCAAACTTCAGGTCAATAAGCCAACATGCATAGAAACTCTTAGAGAATTAGGAAGCACAGTGAAAAATTGGGGCACTATTCCACCAGGTAGAAGCAAACAGTTGCAGTCACTGAATGACTGAGAAGATTCTGTTAGGAAAATATCAACTAGGGACGGCTTTAAAGATGAGTCCCCATGAGCTATACTCAGCTGACCTATGGCTCGGCCTGTAAAATGCCTGCCCGAGGGAAGCAGTAAGAACAGGTTACATACCATCATACTGTTTCTTCAAGGTCTGAGCCACTTATTAACACATAAAGATCAGGGAACGTTAACCTTGAGATGTCAGGCTCTCAGATAATTAATGTATAAAATAAATGTAATCACATGACCTGGGATTTGGGATGTCATTATTCCCAGAGGGATTTCCCCTCGGTAACAGGGTATGCACCCTGTAACCTGCCACAGCCCATGGCACCCCTGGCCTGTTTTACTTGTTTAGATTTAGGTGGCCCTCTGTGACCCGTGAGTTGAAGTCATTCTCGTCTTGCAGGATGAAGACAGACAAATGGACTCCCCAATGACTAAAGGGGAAAGGTTGAAAGTAGGATAGAGTTTGTCGAGCTAAGGAAGAGAGAAGTAAGGCAGTATTCTTAAATATATGGTTGGAGGCCGGGTATGGAGGTACATGCCTTTAATCCCTGTTGTAATAGGTGTGGCAGGGCTGCCTCCCCAGCACCCCACTGCCTGCAAGGCTAGCTTTACCCGAAATAATTACACGGACACTGTATTCTTTTAATCACTGCTTGGCCCATTTCTATCTAGCCTCTTCTAGGCTAACTCTCGCACCTGGACTAGCCCATCTCTAATAATCTGCGGTAGCCCACAAGGTGGCTTACCATGGAGATTCTAGCCTACATCCATCCTGGGTCGGAGCTCCATCGCGTGTGCCTCAGAGAGCAGAGCTCTTGCCTCTGCCCGCAAGAGTGGAGCAT
>NC_022020.1:42564769-42568488 GCF_000317375.1 Microtus ochrogaster
TGACCTTCCTCCATCAAATCCCAGCACTCAGGAGGCAGAGGCAGGCAGATTTCTGTGAGTTTGAGGCCAGCTTGGTCTAAAAAGTGAGTTCCAGGACAGCCAGGACTGTTACTCAGAGAAATCAAGTCTTGAAATTACAAAACCCAGGGAGAAAAGGGGGTACTGGAGGACTGGAGGCTGGTGCTAGGACAGATGGAAGAGACAGTCCCATGCTTGGTAGAATGCTAAAGTCAGCTATTACAGCAATTGTTACAACGCTTTCCCTGCTGGGCCATGAGCTTATGCAACCTTGCACCAGATGCCGCTCCTCCAGAAGCCACCTTTCTCAGCATCTTTTTCTTTCTGGCACTGAAAAGAGCCCTTCAATTTTTTGCTGGGGATGTAACTATGAAAAAAATTATTTTTCAGTTTTCCTTGCAGCAAGGAATGCCATGAGACCAAGTTCTAGGCCCTGGGATTTGAGCATGTGTGTGTGTGTGTGTGTGTTTGAGCTCGCATCCGTCACTGTAACAAAATACATGGCCCAGGCAGTTTATGAAGGAAGACACGGAGAGTTTTGGCTCACAGTCCTGGAGTTTCAAGTACAAGACTATATAATCTCTTTGTGTCAGAGCCTAGTGAGGGATGCACATAAGGTCAGGAGTATATGGTAGAGTGAACATTCAGATCACAACCCAAGAACAGAGCGTATGTGACTGTGTGAGAGAGACAAAGGAAGGGAGAGCAAGAATGGAAGATTCAGAAATACGGAAACTGACAGAGCTGAGCTTTCACAGTCTCTTGCAAGGCATGAAAAGAATAACCGAAGGGCTTCCTACTAAGTCCCACCCTACAGTGGTCCATAGCACTTCACAATACTGCCGCCTTGGTGACCGTTTATATATGGGCTTGCCATGCTACTATTCCAGTTCACAGCAGAGGGGAAGTGGTGAGCGTGATTCTGCAGACACAGTTTTGGAAGGAAGGAATACATCCCACGTCCCTACTGCACCTTCACACTAATGCCTGTGTTGTTACATAAGAGCAAGTGTCATCCAACAACACTAGTAAGGCTAACAAATCAGGAATAACAGCATCACAATACAGAAAATGGGTCCCCTGATGACCCACTGAGGCACAGGCAGAATGCCAAAATCATACCTTCCACCCATGATAAAATCTTTATAAATAAAGAGGAAAACATTTTTCCTCTTATCTAGTAATTGTGAATAAGAGGATCTCTTATATACAGCCAAATATAGGCCCTAAATAATATTTCAAAAAATTTCAAAAATAAAAGACTGGTTATACCATAAGCTTGATTCAGCAACTTCTTAGTTTCTTTTCTGTTGCTATGACAATGTACCCTGACAGAAGCAATGTAAGGGAGAAAGGGTTTGCATTAGTTCACAATTCAAGGTGCTATCCATGACAGCAGGGAAGCCAAGGTGGGAAGCCTTGGAAGTATCTGGTCACATCACATCCCCAGTAAAGAAACATAAGGGTTAATTCATGCTGCTGGTCGTCAGCTGCCTCTCTAAGACTCCAGCCACTAAATGGTGCTGCCCACAGTGGACAATCTTCTCCCTAAACTAATGCAATTAAGAGAATTCCCCACAGGTACCCCCAGACGCCCTTCTCCTCGATGACTCACAATTCTGTCAAGTTGACAATATAAGTGTATATAAACAGAATGACACCAATTCATAACAGCAAAAAGAAACATCTTACTTAACAATGGGAACTTACACTCATGAATAGCCTCAAAAAAGAATTCTATCCATAAAGTGGTAACTTCCCATATAACAGCACTTTTTAATTTAGCCTATCTTTTGAGCTCTTTATTCAATTATAAATCTTGTGACTTTAAAAACAAAAATGCATTCTATTACTGGGTACATAGAATGGTGCCTAATCTTTTACATTTGTTCCTGAAGATAATACTATAGTGCCTTTCAAGAAACAACACTTAAAATGATAAATTGAAGTTCATTGCATCTTGCTAATTTGTTTTTCAAGGACAATGAAAACTGATACATTAAATTATTCATTAAAGATATCTTTATGCATTTTCTATCTATATTACTCCTTGGGATGTAATCACTTTAATTATTAAAAATATTCCTGAGAAGTTCATAGTAATTATTATAACTCTGGCATCATTTTATAGAATGGAAATTAAAGTTCAGTAAATAGAGGGTGATAATCACGCACTTTATAATATTGAAACTACAGTGGCCTGCTAACGGTAATCAGCTAAAACATCCCTGCAGGCTAGCATCACTTTTCTATTGCTTTGGAACATTCCATGAACAAACAGCATGATGAAGCGAAGTGATGGTTGGGGCATAGCCTAGACTGCTTTTGTACTGGCTAGGTTTATATCAACGTGACATAAGCTAGAGTCATCAGAAGGGAAGGAGCCTCGATTGGGAAAATGCTTCCATGTGATCCAACTGTAAGGCATTTTCTTAATTAGGGATCAGTGTGGGAGGACCAAACCCATTATGTGTGAAGACATCCCTGGAGTGGAGTCCTGGGTTCTATAAGAAAGTAGGCTGAGCTAAGCCATGAAAGCAAGACAGTCAGCAATGTCCCTCTACGGACTCTGCATCAGCTCCTGCCTCCGGTCCTGTTGTTGGATGATGAACAGTGATATGAAGTGTAAGCCAAATAAAAACTTTCCTCCCCAACCTACCTTTTGGTCATAGTGTTTCATTGCAACAATGGAAACCCTAACTAAGACAACCTTTGACCTTGAAAATTCATGTTCTTTTGTTTTTGTTTTTGTTTTTTTTTTTTTACTTTTTTTAACGCCTCACTTACCAGATCATTCCATCTACTCCAACACAGCTACTTCCCAGACACGCACCTTTCTGAAGACAGTGGCGAGCTAACAGAATTGGACTAGAAAATGCAAAGGAAAGGCCTGACTACATAAGGGATGGTCTGAGTTTGAGGTTCTCACAAAGCAAACCAAAGTGGATAGAAGATTTTCATTGCACCAGACCTGTTAAGGCATAAAACAAGACAAATTCCTAACAGAAGGCTTTCCAGGACTGGAAGTAATCCATTTGATGACAAATCCCGGTGTCTCTCTTTTCAGAAACCAATGCTAAATAGAACACAGAACAATAAATGTGCCAGTTAGCAAATCTAAGATTTTCAAACTACCTTGTCATACCAGTCTAGCTTACACAAATTTGTTTTCACATCAGTGTTCTGGATCTTGATTCAAGCAAGAATTTACATGCCTTAGTGCAGAAAGTGTTTAGATGATAAATGTATTTACATTATATTTACCAAAACATACATATGCTAAAAACAAAATGCAACTACATGGAAAAATAATTTTGAAATAGAGAATTTGTGTAAAATATATGGCAGCTGACTCATAATAATAATAGTAATAATAATAATAATAAATGTATTTTCCAATCTTTTTTCTGCCATCCAGTTTCTTAGCTCTTTAAAATACATTTTGTAAACCTTGACTTTCATCTAGGGTCTTAGCTACTGTTCTATTGCTGTGAAGAGACACCACAACCAAGCCAACCCTTATAAAGAAAGTATTTAATTGGGGGCTTGCTTACCATTTCAGAGGGTTAGTCCATGAGGATCATGGCAGGGAGCACACAGACATGGTACAGTAGCGGTAGCTGAGAGCTTTACATCCTGACCCATAGGAGGGAGAGAGAGAGAGAGAGAGAGAGAGAGAGAGAGAGAGAGAGAGAGAGAGA
>NC_022020.1:42568588-42579525 GCF_000317375.1 Microtus ochrogaster
TGGGCCTGGCACAGTCTTTTGAAATCTCAAAGCACACCCACCCCCTAGTGACATACCTCTTCCAACAAAACCATACATCCTAATCCTTCCCAAACATTTCCACTACCAGGGAACCACGCATTCAAGTAGATGAGTCTATCAGGACCATCTCATTCAAGCCACTACATCTAGCTATTTGATTTTTCAAAACTAACTCATGCCGCCTTTCAAAAGTGATGTCTCATCAGGTAAAGGTGCTTGCTACCCAGACTGATGACTGAATTCCATCCCCAGAATAGGATCTACATGGCAGAAGAAGAAAAACAAACCATGAAGGTTGTTCTTTGCCTCCACCTGTGTACACGTGAGCACACAGAAACACACACACACACACACACACACACACACACACACACACAAATAAGTAAGTAAAATGTAAAAAAAAATATTTTAGAATGAGAAAAATTCATACAGTATATTGTGTTACCCTTCCTCATCTGTACGTTACAGATCTAGTCTGTCTACCAAAGAGACACCAGCTAGACAACCTTCCTTACAAACACACAACTGAATGAACTCTAAGTGTTGAGAGCTTGTCTTCCCTGAAAGGAGTTAACATGCAATTAAATGATATTCATGGACTTGGAAGAACTGGTCACTTAGAAAGAAATACTGACAATGGGTAATCAAGTCTATCTATGGGTGATGCTGATGTTCCTATTCAGGGAATATGGGCCTAGAGACTGGACATTAAAAGAAAAGCAATATTAGCCCTCTGTGGTTTATGGAGTGCCCCTGCCCTCTTGTTTATAGTTATCTGCTATTTCCCTGTTGCCCAAACTGATCACTGCCTTCTCTACTCCTACCTCTGAGACAGTATTTTGATGTGCTCTTTAATGTTAATATGCTGTCTCAGATAAGAGCTTTGGAAATAATTATTTTTCATATTGGATGTGCCTTAGTTCAGAAGAACTCAAAGGGGAAACACATCAGGAAAATGCAGCTTTGTGTGTCTTCCAGTGACAGCCAAACCTTTTCTTAATTTCCCTCTAGGTCATAGCAACCTTGAGAACAAGAACAATATCTTCCCCACTCACGTCAGATCCCTTGGGTAACAGCATGATGTCACCCTCTCAGTGGATATATTCCTTTCATTTAAAGATTTTCTCAGAATCTTGACTTCCCTCACCTTCCTTCCCATATTATAATCATTCCTGCCCTCAAAGCTGTAAGAGAAATCTCATTTTAAAGCTTCTTCTAAATGACTTTTAGGGAAAACATAGACCGAAGCACAAACAATAGATGTGATACTGTGCAGAACAATCCAATCTCTTTCCTTTGTTACTCTCAAAAGAATTTTGCACATTTTATGCCTTCTTCAAAAGGCAGAAAAGAAAAAGGGGAATGAAAACCAATCTGGAGATTATAGCAAATTTTGCATCTTACAGTTTTGTGACATAAGTCTATGAACCCAAGAGAAGTGAGTCTCATAACTACTACTCTAAGTCTTTTAGGGATCTATTGAAGTATATATAGCACATATAATATAAGAGTATATCTATATATAATTTTATATTGACATAAAGTATATATGTCAACAGTGTATACATTATAAAAGTATATTTATATATCTAGTTTCCTAATGGTATAGTATAGAATCAATGAGAATAATTTTATTTTCCATCTCTACAGAACCAGCAGTATGGATGTTTTGTTTCTTTTTGTTTTCTAGCCCAATAGCTCTTGCCCTTAAACTCAAAGTCAACATGAAGATAGCCACCCTCTGGAACCAGGTGGCCCTTGACACTAAGACAGCAGCACAAGGGAGAACACATGCCATTACTGGAATACAGGACTCTGTTTACATACCTGGCAGCTTGCCAGTGTGTCCTCAGTTTTCCAAGATTTGCATACCTAAATGAAAGCGAAGTGAGGTTGTGCCTCAGATTTTAGTGGTTTATTGCCATGACAGTCTGCAGACACCTTGGGGTGAGAACAAGGCCTCCTGTGTGTGGTGTTCATTTTAGGATTAGTAAAAACAACATACTGCATGTTCGCTGTTAACGTGGTTCGAGCTCCTGTGTAATAAAAGGCTCTCTTCCAGATTTCCAAAGGATGAAGACCCAGTGTCTAATGTCACACCTCCTCGTGCCCATTACATCAGGCAAGCCAAGATTTTTGATGCCTGGATAAGCAGGGTTCGTGTCCCTGTTTAGCACTGAAGACAAGTCATAAAATGGATCATCAGCCAGCACCAACTTTGAGACTAAGGAATTGAAGACAGGATAGAAAGGTAAAGAAAACTAGGGAGACATTGGGAGGGAGAATAACTTGTAGTCTGGGTGTGACAATCTTTCACCAGCTCAGAGTTAAAAATCGCAGAACAAATAACAAAATTTGCTGTGAAGACTGTCCACACAGAGGTAACACTCCTTTGTTATAGGGATATTTCAATGAATAATGTCAAAATAACAACAAACCTTGTTTAATACATGGCCTTTGGGGTTCACCTTACCCCATCCCCAGCCATAAATGAGTACTTATTGACTTCTCACAGACAAGATTCTAAATCGGGTCAATTGTCAAATATATTCCTTACTTCTTTGTAAACTGTATATAATTGAGGTTATTTTGACCATTTTGATCTATTTCTATCTTGTAGCTTTGAAATCCTTTTCGTTTACCTCAGAAACCCTTCCGTGATCTCATTTTCTAAAAGTGGGGGGACTTTGCAAGCTTGTTCAACAATATAACCTTAGAGACCACCCACCAAAATCATCCATGTGGCCATTGTGAATTGTGAGACCCTTCTACAGAGAGTTTGCCATGTTTTGAGTTTGTCTCCTAGTCTTCTGTCTTGCTATCTGCATCTCTGACCATGCTTTGATCCATATTAAAACTATTTTTAAGATCTTACTTTTATTCATGTGCCTATGTCTGTCTGTCTGTCTGTCGTGTATGTGAGTACCAATCATGTGTGGGTGCCCAAAGAGGCCAGAAGAGGGCATCAGATTCCCTGAAGCTGAAGTTACCAGGTGGTTACCATCCACACAACACAGTGCTGGGAACTGAACTCAGAATGTCTGCGAGAGCAGCAAGTCCTCCTTCACGCTGAGCCTTCTCTCTAGGCCCTAAAAGTATTTCTTAATAAACATTAAGTTTGCTTCATAAAAAAATGAACAAGATAAAAATTACCAAACAATGATGAGAAGAAACTGAAAAGAGTATAAAAATAAAACATTGCTTATCCACAGTTTGCAAGAACTAATATAATTAAAATGTCCATGCTAGTTATATAGTAATCTATATAGTGATCTATAGTGATCAATATAGTAAACTATATAGTGATCTACATAGGTGATGTGATTTCAACTAAAGTACAAGGAACATTCTTTACAGAAACTGGGAAGAAAGGCATTTTATAGACATTTTATGGAAACCAAAAGACACTGAAGAGTCAACGTAATCCTAAGAGGGAAAAGAAGTGGAGACAGTATAGTAACTGGCTTTAAAATATACTACAAAGCGTCATACCTATGATCAATAGCATGGTATCAACATGAAGACAGGAGGTACCTGGATCAGTGGGATAGAACAGAGAATCCGGAAATTACTTCATGCATCTATGACAAACTGACTTTGAACACAGGCAGCAAGAATACGCAGCAGCAGGGATGAAACTTTCCCTTAGTAATGGTGTTGAGAATTCTAGATATTCATGTAGAGAAGAATGGAAGCAAATGACTCTCACACACAAAATGCAAAAGCCAACTGAAAAATGTACAGTCACTTACATAAAATGTGATGAGAAGAAATGCCTAGGGGAAATGCTTTCCTGATAGCACTCTGGGCAAGGATTTTTTTCTTTTTAATATATCCCAAAAGCACAGGCAGAGGAACAAAACTGACAATTGGAATTGTGGGAACCTAAAATGCTTATGAACAGCAAAAGAAGCATAATGATAGACAACCTGAAAAAGAGAGGAAGGTATTTGCAAATAATCTGTATGATGAGAGATTCATTTTTAGAATATGCAGTGAACTCAAACAACTCAACATCAAAAATATTAAAAATGATTCTCTTTATAAGTGGGAAAATGACCTGGACAAACATTTCTCCAGAGAAGATATGCAGAAGGCCAACAAGAAATGATAATCGCTCAGTGCCAATCATCATTAGGAAACTGCCTGCCAGAACCACGGTGAGAGATCATCTAATCCCAGTTAAAATAGCTATTATCAAACAGACCCTTATCTTAATGCTGGTGAGACTATAGACGTCAATAAATGAGGATGACCACAAAGAGAAACAGTAGACCTAAGACTGACTTACGAATTGAGAAATTCTACTACTGGACATATATCCAGAAGAAATAAAGTCATTATACCAAAGAACTATCTGTATTTGAAAACTCACTGAAGTCACAATAAGCAAGATGGAGAATCAGTTAGTCCCAACAGGCAAGATATGAAATCAGCCTACATATCCAAGGATGTATGCATGGATAAGAGAAATGTACATGAGGATTATATTCGGTTATGAAAATACTATCATTTGTAACAAGGTGGCTAGAACTGGGGGATATTATGTTGAGGAACACAGAAAGACGAATGTTGCATGTTCTCACTGTCATATGGAGGCTAAATCAATGACCTCAGAGCAGTAGAGACTGTAGTAATGCCAGGGTTTGTTGGGAGTACAGCGGAGCAGGTACAATGGTAGAGTCGGATAATGGTATAGGTGGAGTAACTTCCGTTCTAGAGCCTGGTAGAGTAACTATGGGTGATGTAATTAAGTACATTTTTCAAAATAATAAGTAGAGTTCCCAAAACAAAGAAACGGCAAATGTCTGAGATGATAAGCTTGTCGATTGCCCTGATCCAGCCTCTATACATTCTATGCCTTCACTGGAGTGCAACACTGTACTCATAAATACATACAATTACTATGTGTCAATTAACAATAAAAAGTACATTTGAATTTCTTTTAGAAGACTCTCATCTTGGAAGAGATTGATATAGTAGATATGGCTAATATAAATAAAATGTGTTAAAATGAGAAAATATGTAAATATGATTTGAATATCATGGGGGTATAAAGCGCAATTTAAATACCTCCCTGAAATCACGAGGGTGAGAGGAATGAGCAGAGACGGAAGTTGTAATTTGGTTAAATAGGATAAGGTAAAACCAAGACTGTATCATGAATACGCTGCCCTAAATTGCCTAGGCAATAACCGTCTTATCTCATTAAAGATGTTTAGTAGGAAAAGCCACTATAATGATGAAGTCATCTTTAAGAAGATAGAAATAATACATGCTTCAGCTGGCTTCTCCTTAGGAGAAAATCTGGGAAAGAGTCCAGAAAGTGTCTGTGTGATGACCAAGGACACACCAAAGAAGGAATTGCAGATAACTACTGTAAGTAATTATGCTAAGCATATATGCTAAGCATATATTAGGTCTTGCAAACGCAAATCTACCTTTCAAAGCCTGCTATTGATGCAATAGCTGGGCATGGGGAGATGAAATAGCAATATATCACTAAGTGCAGACAGCAGCACTTCTGCACTTACAGAGTCACAGCTCCAGCTAAACAGGTCAGAATACCCTTCAAAGTCAGAACCGGACCTGCTCACCAGGTCAGCTGGAATTGCTTGCATATTCCCGTCAGCCTCTGACACCATCACTTCTGCTGATTTATCTCATTCTGCTTCACAGTTCTGCGCAGGACCACTTCAGCCATGCTGCAGAGGAAGCGCTGCTCGGATAGATTAAATGTTTGCTCCAAGATCACACGTGACTAGTGACCTGGGATTGAAATGCAGAACTTCCTAGGTGCACCTCAATGTTTAGAATGATTTTATTCTTTTCCTCATGGCGGTACTTTAGCATTGGGGTGCAGGTTTTTTACACTCGGATATTTCATATAAACAAGTCACAAAAGGACCTGGAAATCCCACAATGTCCATGAACTGGGACTGCTGTCAGTCCTCTGAATTCCCACAGTTTATATCACTCTCAGCGCTGACAGAGACCTTCCTGATACTCTTGATAATCGTATAATGTTATAACGTGCCTTATTCCTATCCCATGTGGATGCCTTGAAAGTGGGAGCTCTTACCTATATCCTCAGCACCCCAGAGGTACTTGATAAGGTCCATGATTCATTTGCTGAACCCAATTTGAGTGTTCAAAAATATAATGGCTGCTTTTATTTCTACCAAATGTTGCTGTAGTTGTTATGATAAAAAAAAAACTTGACACTTCAATCAGGAAAAAATTTGACATGAATTGTGATACTAAAAAGTACTTTTGTATGGTGTTATATTTTGTCTTTTTTTTTTTTTCAGTTCAGCATGGCATGAAACTCTCCTGCTTCAGGCTCAGAAGCTGGGATTACAATTGGGAGCCACCACACCTTGTTCTCTATGGTGACTTTCCACGGGAGTCCTCTGGGTGGCCTTGAACTAATGGAGATCCCTCTGCCTCTCCATTCCTGGGATTACAGGTGTGAGCCACCACTCCTTGTCCTCTAGTGGCTTAGCTCTGCACTCTGATCAATAGGCAAGCTTTATCTGCTAACACATAAACAAATTATCAGTACAAGAGAGCCTGAGTTTTCAACGCTAAGTGTAATATATTAC
This sequence comes from Microtus ochrogaster, assembly GCF_000317375.1. Classification (NCBI taxonomy): domain Eukaryota; kingdom Metazoa; phylum Chordata; class Mammalia; order Rodentia; family Cricetidae; genus Microtus; species Microtus ochrogaster. The sequence continues at coordinate 42,575,215 of NC_022020.1, forward strand.
CAAAGCTGTAATAGATAAGCATAGTCATCCTTTCAGGCTCTGAGTTTACTTCCTGTGCTGCTTTCTTTGGGAGCTTACAGGAGATTGTAAAGCATCAATGTGAGACTCTAAGCCAAGAAACAAAAGTCACAATCTAGATGTCAAAAGCATCAGTATTTGGAAGCCAGGGTTTCAAAACTGTCAATTAAGACTATTACATAGCAGACTCAGACAGCAAGCAAGTCAGACTGAAGCATGTCTGGGGGGAAATTTCTACCCAAAACTAAAACTGAGAAGATACTCATATGTTTGGGCCTACTAGAAGGAACACCAAAATCTGAATGTTTACTTTGTGAAATGTATACATGGTCAAATAAATAAATAAATAAATCTTACAAAGGACTGTAGAAATAGCCACAGTGTGAAAACAATAATAAACACAGAAAATGCTTTGGATCTGTGGTGTGTTAACAGTCTAATAAATGTTAACTTTTACTATTGAGTCAAAAGAATTATGAAAATAGCACATGGGGCTAGACAGAAAGCTCAGCAGTTGGGAGGGTGCACTGCTTCCCCAGGGGACTGGAGTTCAGGTCCCAGCACCTGTGTCTCCAGGACCATCCAGTGTCTCTGGCTCCCTTGAGTACTGCATTTACGTGAACACACCCACACACAGACACACAGACACACAGACAAATGCACAATTTAAAAGTAATACAATTAAATATCTTTTAAAGAAAAAGAAAAGACTAACAGAAAAAATGGGGGAGCTAGAGCTATGGGTAGACAGTAGGGTTAGAGTGAAGCAGGGTGACGGGTTCATCTTACATAGTAGGGATTCAATAGCCTGAAATTTGCTTCCGGCACATGCTATTTAGTGCTCATAAGTTCCTAAGCCAATAAGTAATTGGCAGTGATTGCTGATACCACACCTTGGGGGCACAGCTTATGCCCCAACAAGGCAGGTTCAGCCACCTGTCTTTGATAAACCCATTCAAAGACCCAAATTAACGGTGAAAAGCCGAAAAGAGATTCATTCCATGTGTCTGCACTGGAAAGAGAAACAAAGAGATGCAATTTTAAACCCTAAACACATCAGTGAGGTCCCGATAGAAGGGGAGGTTTTAAACGGAAGGCAAGCGACATTCATACCTGATCCCTGTGCATCTTGTTTCAGTTCCAAGTCTCTCTTGCAAGGTGAGTATCTCCTGCAAAGTCACCTGAAAACAGTAAGCCTTTCTCCAGTATGTAAATTCCTTCTCTGGTTGTTCCCTAGAGCTTCAGCTATTTCTTTTAGAAGGAGACTCCTGAGCTAATTATAATTCCTTGGCGTCTATTCTTTCAAGTGTCAAGTCAAAGAAAGATGTCCATATGTGTGTCTTTGGAATATATTCATTCCCACCAAGCACGTCAGTTACACTGTCTCTTCCAGTTTAAGAGCAAGCAGCAAAGCAATTGGTGGCAATAGTACCATTAAGACAATTAACAAATACCATCAAACTTTGGCTCCAGATTGTACGACTCTGTAACACTGAGAGAAAATAAGAAGTATCTAGCAAGCACTTCTCAAGGAGGTACTCAACAGAATGCCTCTTGATTAAAGCCACCAGAATCCCTTATATAAAACAAAACAATGAGCTCATTGTTTTCTCTAGTAAAGGCATAGGACTGTGAGTTCTGAGATAAAGCATCAAATATAAAATTGTTCCCATAGAGGAAGGGCCTTCCTAACCCTCACTGCAGAGAAAGCTGTGCCTTCCCCAAATCCCCCACCAAAGCCATCAACTACTTCTGCACAGCCTATAATAATGCTAGTTTCTAGGAAATACCACACATATCCAAAGCATTTCTCTCCCCAGGAAAACTCCTAAGCTCTTATCAACAATCCCACAATGTTGTCACAAAGATGGAGAAAACTGGAATAAATGGGTTTCAGCCAACCAGCATGACAATGATAATCAGTTCATTTACTTTCCGGATTACAGAGCAGTGACTGGACCTCAAATATCCCTGTCCCAGCTTCATCAAACATTCCCAAGGGCTGAGAGCTGTGTTTGTGACCTGGTAGCAGTGTAGGTCAAACGTCACAGGACACATCTTGAAGAATATGGTTCAGCTACCTTTAAGTCTAAATATATGTGTTATACATATGCTTGAGAATTAGATATGTATTCAGATACAATTTTATTTATTTAAAAATCAGTTTAACTCTCATTGTCAAACTGGCTCAGTTATCATAGATAGAAAGCGCAGAGAACTAACATTCCAATTGGGCTGGGCAGTCACCTTAAGGAATCCCTGTGGGAGGGGTTAACCTTAAGGAACTCCCCTAGGAAGGCAGGCTCACCTTAAGGAATCCCCCTAGGAAGGCAGGCAGAATAATTTTTTCCTTTTAAGAGAAACTATAGTCCCCCACCCCAGCATAGTCCCTATGACTCGCTCTTGAGCATTAAATTCATTCTCATATTATTTTACTAATGAGACCAAGTACCCCAACAGGAAGCACCTCTTTTCCCTTTATCAACCCCCAAGTTCCAGTTTCATCACCATGTCTTTTGATGGCCAAGAGCCTGTAACTCTTCTTACAAAGCTAAATCTGACAGGTCATCATGTGTCAGCTCCTTCCTATAAACCTGAATTTCTCTTTCCTTTCTTTTTCAAAGACATTTTGTGAATTAGAGGAGAAAAAAAAGATAGGCCAGGTAAACTATAAATCCACTTGAGAGGAGGGAGATGAAGAAAAGGAAGAAAGTCATACTTTTTGAGTTAATACAAGAAAGCAAGAACATTCCCCAATAGAGGTCAGCAAGCAGCTGCATGGACAGTATCTTATCAGGGCTTCTATTGATGTGAAGAGACACCATGATGATAGTAACTCTAATAAAGGAAAACATTTAATTGGACTGGCTTACAGTTTCAGAGGTTTAGTTCATTATCATCATGGCGGAACATGGTGGTGTGCAATCAGACATGGTGCTGAAGAAGGAGCCAAAGGTTCTACATCTTGATCCACAGGCAACAGGGAGTAAACTGTATTCCACACTGGGTATAGCTTGAAAATAGGAGATCTCAAAGTCTGTGCCCACAGTGACACACATCCTCTACACCTGCTACTCTATCAAAGTCATAACTCCTAATAGTGACACTCCCTATGGGAGGGTCGTTTTCTGTCAAACCATGACAGGTAGATAGCAGGGCATACACAGAGAAAGAACAAGAAAGCATAGGGGGTCAGGTTATGCACATTAAGATTTTGGTAGTTAAACTGGCTGGTTTTGTGTCAACTTGACACAAGCTGGAGTTATCAGAGAGGAAGGAGCCTCAGTTGAGGAAAGGCCTCCATAAGATCCAGCTGTAAGGCATTTTCTCAATTAGTGATCAATGAGGAAAGGCCCAGCCCATGGTGGGTGTTCCCTGGGCTAGTGGTCCCAGGTTCTAAAAGAAAGCAGGCTGAGCAAATTATGTAAAGCAAGCCAAGAAGCAGCTCCTGTCTATGGCCCCTGTATCAGCTCCTGCCTCCAAGTTCCAAACCTGCTTGAGTTCCTGTCCTGACTTCCCTCGATGATGAACAGCAGTGTGGAAGTGTAAGCCAAATAAACCCTTTCTTCCCCAACTTGCCTTCTGGTGGTGGTGTTTTGTTGCAGCAATAGAAACCCTGAGATAGTAGTTATCCAAAGAAGAGATAAAAAGAGAGAAATAAAAACATGACATTTCTTGAGTCTTACTAGTGCAGCTGCATAGAGATTTGGGGAACATAGCCTTAGGATTCTGAGGAGAAGTCTCCTAACAAAGTGATGGGCAAGCCTCCTTGGACTAACTCTTGAGAGCCAATAATATGTGTTATTCTAACCAGGGGGCAGATCAAAATGGGCTGGGTCAGAGATGAAACCCAGATTCCATCGTGAGTCACAGAAGTAGATTTCCCACAATAGTACTCAAAAATGCCCCGCTACCTCCACCTTTTGACGTTATTTCAAATCCTAAGGTGAAAAAAGAAATTATAAAGCTTCCCTTCATAGTCTCACATAGAAACAGGAAGCTAAGCATAAGGGAAAAGTCCTTCCTCAACATCCTCCAGGCTTCTAATATCTGTCTGCCTAACATTTTCTCATGACAAGATATATAAAATCACCAAATTTTAAAATAACTAATCAAATTTTTATGCCTCTCTCCTAAATTTATGTTGTAATCTTTAACCCTATTGAAGGAGAGCATCAGTCACCAACCTGCCTGCCATCTCTCTTTGGCTCTGTTTCTGTCTCCTTCACTTTTTTCTCCTGAGTCACTCTTTCCTGTAGTTACCCTGGATACCAGAAATGACAGAACTAATCA
>NC_022020.1:42580771-42604537 GCF_000317375.1 Microtus ochrogaster
GCTGCTAAATTAAATCAATTTATATATTTTCAAAATGTGTTAACTTCGAATTTTTCTACAGACATGTTACTTTGGGGAAGAGGTTATGTTTTTATTTCCACAGGAAATGAAAGGCTAAGGATTCATTCAATGTTAGAGATGATCAGATTTGACTGAGAAAGACTCTCTAAAATCCTGACTACAGACATAGAGAAATAAACCTAGAAAAAAAAAGGCAAGACATATGATGCAAATTTTACATGCTCAAACATAAAACAAAAAAAAAATCACCTTTGGCTGACTGTGTACAGTGCACAGTCTATACTGGTACTAATAGATATATAGAGATGGTTTCTGGTGAGGAGAAAGGGACTCAGTTGTCTTTAAGGAGCTGGCTACCAGAAGTATGACCTGGCTCCAGTGAGTATATGGGCAACACAAACAGTACACTTTTTTTTTGTTGGGGGGCTGTTTGTTCATTTATTTGTTCTTATGGGGGATTCACAAGGGTAGGGGGCAGCCCTTGGAGGACTGAGAAGTGAGTATGATCAGGGTGCATTATGTGAAATTCCCAAATAATCAATAAAAATATTATGTTGGGAAAAGAACAGGCATTTTATTTTTTAACCTTGCTTATAAATGCTAGCTGTTAAGTTACTGACATTTTGACACGTTCAAAAAGATTTTTCAAAAATAGTAGCACAAACTGGTTCTCTCAGGGCAAAGGAGACATGTTTTAAATGGGGAAACATAAATATATACTCAAAAAATTTTTTGAGCTATTTAGAAAGCATTTGGAAAATAGATGTCTGGGGACAAAAGAAGCCCATCATTTTGCTGCCAAAATTAAATAATTTGTCACCTACTTTTAAAATGTATATTTATACTTTTAGAAATATGGAAATAAAATTTCCAAATCAGTTTTAAAATCATCTACAAAATGAGTTTCTCTGGAATTTTTAGTTCTTTATTAGACTGACATGCTACATACTAGACAAAGGGAGTACCTTAACCTTGAGTTAATATAACAAAGAAATGTCTGCCTGCTAGGTCACTCATGTCCCAGACACAAAAATGAGTCCAAATGGATTTCAGGAAAATTAAACTGGCTATGTGAAGAATGGCTAGAACTCATAAACAGCATCAAGTGTACACTCTGTGTATCTAGACTGACTTATCTTCATAGGTATACTCTTCAACCAAAATTTTAAAAGTCAGTTAAGTATATTCATTTAAGTTTTGTTCACATTCATAACTAAGGTTTATTTCATTAATGATACACTTAAAATATGATTAAAATGATTGTTTATTGTGTATATCTATTCTCTTTTTTGCACATTTTATAATAAAATTATTAGCATTCTACACGCTCAGAATATTTTTGAGAATACTTTTCTAAATTGTGGAAGAACACTGAGACAGAAACCTCTTAAAAATAAAACAGTTTTCAACTGAAAGAGTAAGTTGTTTCTTATCCCCTTTATACAAAAAAGTTCCAGACGCATTTAATCAAATTTATTTTTAAAAACCACGTGCTTTCTTCATCAAAAATTATGAAAGAAATTTGCATACTCTACTGGCTCTGCTACTAATTGTTTTATTTTAACTATCTGATATAAATCCAAAACCGGAAATTGCTCATTTTTACTCAAAGACAAAAAGCCCTGTCTTTGATTGAATTCATATTAAGCCCAGCAAACATTTATTTCTGTTCTCTCCACCACATTTAAAACTCTTAAGCTACCCTTCTGAATGAACATGGAGAGACGGATCCTCAAAAATGTCAAGACACAGTACAGTGAAGGAAAGATGATCTCCATCATAAATGGCAGTTTGTGTACCATGATCTTATGAGGAAACAAAAAACCTCAGCCGTCAGGGGAATGAACTCTCCAAAGAGGATGGCAAGTACCTTGGTCCCCCTTTTCCCCTGCTACACAAAGTCTCCCATGTGTTCCTTTCCTGAGCACAGCTTCTAATTTCTCATTCACTTGCCTCAGCCCTTGCCACAGCCACCAACAGAGCCATTTCCCAAGGGATGGACTCTCCACCTCCACCACAGGATGGACCGCCAAGTGCTCTGTGCAGCTATTCACCCACAGTGTAGATAGCAGAGAGCGTTGGAAAAAGAGGGACTTCCTTTCTTTCATCTACAGATAATCATCCTCCCTGCGAAAGCATAAATTTTGATTACCCAAATTATTTTAGCCTTCAGAGACACAAGGGTTATTAGTGGTAATAAAAATCACTCAGACTTATGAAAAAAAATTAAGATTCCAACCACAGTATTTAAGGAACTAGCCTCCTAGCACATTATCCACCCACTGTGAAATTTTTTTCTGTCAGTGCGGTCCTCTTTTTTTTTTTTTTTTCAGAAGTTCAGATGAAGTACAAAGTCATACGAAGGACGTCAACAGTGCCAAAATAGTCAAAAGGGAATGGGATGTTGCTTTATTTCCTGCCTGGAGTTTTGGTCTACACACGACAAACCTACAGTTCGCCTTCATTCCCACAAATTTTACACCTCCCCTCACGAATCCCTCAACCACTCCCTCAGTGTGGTGACCTGGCTGAGCCTGACGCCTCTGCTCTCCTTAATGAGAAGATGTGAAGGCTTACAGCCCAGCTAGCTCCGACCCACTTGTAGCTGAAGACTCTCAAGAGAAGGTGTCTTTCAGGGACTCCATCCTCACCATCTACGGAGCCTTCTAGATGCCTGTCTTCTAGGAGGGTTTTTAACGTAGCATTTTTAGTGGGCTGATTTTTAAAAGGTGTTCCTTTCTAACATCTAAACCTTCACGAAATCCGCAAATAAAGGTGCCATTTTGACATCACACGTTTCTCAGAGGATGTATATTGCTGTGTCAGTGAAGCAGAGGCACTCCTGTCAATCCGTGTCTGTCTCTGGAAAGGAAAGAGAGCATACCAAAGAGCCCAGGGAGGTGCAAAGGCACAAGCAGGTGCGGGGGTGGGGTCTCAAAGCGGCCTATGTAATTGTATGTATAGGATGCCATTTTTTTTTTTTCGAGACAGGGTTTCTCTGTGGCTTTGGAGCCTGTCCTGGAACTAGCTCTGTAGACCAGGCTGGTCTCGAACTCACTGAGATCCGCCTGCCTCTGCCTCCCGAGTGCTGGGATTAAAGGCGTGCGCCACCATCGCCCTGCTTAGGATGCCATTTTTTAAACACATTTAGAAAGTGAACATTTAGGGAATAAAATACTTCTCAGCATTCTGACTTGGGTAATTACATGGGTTATTCTTCCCCTTGGTTTTTGTTTTGTTCTTTTTATCTTTTCACAGGTTTGCTCACTTTATAATCAGGTTATATTTAACATATAGAGTACTAAGGAAGAATTTTTCTTCCATTGCAACTGGCTTAAAGCATACCTGAATTTTAGATATTTTGGCCAGAATGAGCCTCTTCACTCCTCAAGTTTATGGTATAATCATGAGATAAGCACATCGGCCTCATGCGAGGGTTTGTTTTGATCAAGCACATTGCAACTCACTTGCAGCTGGAGTCACCAAATCATCATTCTAGTTGAACTTCTCTTTTCTCGGACAGTCATACCTCCTTGCATGTGACAAAACAAGATACGGGAAAGAATCCCCATACTTCTGTTGCCTTGAATATTTTGTTTAGTAGGGCTTTAGTGAAATACGTTTTTTTCATAATTAAATAATTCATAGATTTTATATAGTTACAAAAAATCATGGCTGGATGGACATACGGCACAACAGTACAAAAAGCTATCTGGAGAACAAAGGGTTTAATAAGAAGGGAAGGGGAAGGACAGCAAGAAAGGGTATGGGGGTACACTCAGTATACAGAATACACTTCTATACAATTTAAAATAAAGCAAAAATATAAATCTATGCTTAATCCAAAGTTAAGCTGCTTAACATTTATGTCCTTTTATTGCATAAAACAAGTAGATAATGCTATTGTGTTTCCTTCCATTAAATATGTTGGGAATTTTCCAGGGAAGGTAAACTACAGTCAAAAAGAAGCCAGGGAGATACCTGTGGTTACATATGCCACATACGTGGAGGACAAGGGGGTAGGGAAGATTGGTTTGATGGAGGAAAACCAGAAAATAAATTTTCAGAGTTGTTTTGTTGCTTTCAAAAAAGAAGAAGAAGAAAAAAAGATGGAATCTATTCAACAGCTGAATGGGAAAAGCAGTTACCAGTTGTTACAGTAAATATATTCCAAGTGAATCATATAACCACTAATTAGGTTTGAATCACTCAAGTGTACATTCACTGTGACAACAGTTTTCCCTTTACAGATCATCCCTCTATTTATAAACGAGATGAAAATTAACATTTCCTGCTTTTGTCAACTTGAAGCATCCTCCAATAGCTCTCGGCAAACATCTGAAGGATTCTTGCATCCTGAGATCATCTGGTCTCCTGTTTTCAAGAGCTGTCTCTTTGTAAGAACTGGGTGAGACACGCGGGATAAAGTGACTGCAGATTCTTTGTCAAACAGCAACACGAACCCAACAAAAATCCCCAACCCGGAGGAGATCAGAGGTTACCATGCACAGCAGATGGGAATCAACGTAAATTGACAGTGGAGGGTTTATTCTGTTTTTCACATGACTAACCACAAGTAAAGCCTAGGCTCCAGGGAAATAAAAGGCAAGATTGTGGAGCTGTGTTTGTTCTATAGTGATTATTAGGAGATCCAGATTTAAACAGATGTTTTTCCTGCTAATTAAAATCGCTTCCTGAGGAACATCATTTTAAGAGCATGCACTGTCCCCAAACCAAATAGATCTAAGACCCACTCACATTAACAAGTGAAATCGAACCCATGTCTGTGTAAGGGTATCATTCCTTAGCCTAACTTTACTCATACTGCAATGCAAGGTTTCAGGAACGGGGTGGTGTCTTTCTCTGTGCACTCTTCACTGAAGACATGAACAAAACAGTAGTGGTTTTGTTCCACTCTCAATCTGATGTTCTCTGCTCTCTGAAATACACGTGTGCTGTTCGTGGGGCTAAAATTCACTGCCTTTTAAGGAATATCCTAAGGTCTGTACTACACTCTAGCTCCTGGGGGATTGAATAAAGTCCTGTTTTGTCACAGAACGTGGCCCATGTTAGGTAGAGAACACGCAGGTGACTCTGTAAATGCCAACTACGTATCATGGAAATACTTCCGACTTCCTTTTGAACACCTTCCTAGCTCCAACACTGCCCTCATCTCTTCTCCTAAGGTTTCTTTTGCTTGTTGTCCTTCCCTTTAGTATTTTCAGCCCTCATTGTCACGCTGCTAGCATTCCATGGCTACTTCCACAGTTAAATTCTCGACTATGAATTATCCCAAAATTTCTTCAAAATTGATGCATTCCCAGCTCACTTTTCAAGAAGATGTCGTGACCATTAGCACCACTCTACCAGCCTTAGCTTCCGAGATGCTTCAAATCTCACCATTGAGCCTCTGCTGCTCCTTGTCCGTGGAAACTCTTCTGCCTGGCCCCATTGTTCACTGTTAAAATTGCTCTCCTGCTCCAAAGACTTTTCGAGTAACATTCCTTGAGTTTCACCTACAATACTTTCTATGAAATTTAGTAGACTTCTCTCTTATGAGCAGTCCTGTCCCAATTAGCAGGTCTGTCATTTGTGATAAGAATCTAAAAAGCACTCTCGAGCAAAGAGGTGAAGGGAAAAGATGCATGCTTAGGTAGACCACTCGCCTGTTCAGAAACACCAATCAATGGCATGGCTAACACGGCTGTTCAAACACCACAGTTAGTGCTTCTCCAAGGCCTTTCATGCTGGGTCATTTCAAATCTACTGTCCTAATGCCATGAGCATTTTCAAAGCTCTTTCCCATGTTTAACTCTGAATAGGGGGCCAAGAACCATTGCTTGTTCAGTGTGGTCTTCAGTTCTAGTTTGTATACCATTGAGTGTATAACTCGGAGGATAATACTTTCCACTATGCAAATAAAATCAACAGGAATATGAGGCTTACTCAATTACTCCCAAGTCTTCTATAAAAGAAAACGTAATTGTATACGTCAAAGTATTTTTGAAAACCCTAGCTCCATGTGGGGTAATAACTGAAACACTGGAATGAGAAACACAGCATTCTATAAAGTACTAAGTAAGACAACTGTTTACTCTTCAAATTTTTGAAATATATAAGGCTAAGAAAGGAAAGGCTAGTGAACAGCTTAGCTGTCACCATGGAAGTCTGCATGACAGGAAAGCCACTGGGTAGATGTTTTGCATGGAAGAAAATAATAGGATATTATTCAAAGAGAAGGGTTGCGTTCTTGAACAGAAGGCATATTTCACATTAAGAATGATTCCAATGTGTGGGACAAGCTTCCAAGAGGATAAACCTCATCAAGGGAAATTATTCTAAATGGACTTGACTATCAATCAGTAAGACAAAGTATAAACAGTAGCATTGCTCATCAAAGAACTGAAATTGTTGGAAAAAAAATGTCTTCGGCCATCAAAGCAGTTGAAGAATAAGGATGAAGGTTTATGCTGTTGGAAAGTAAAACAGCAATTTGCTGTAAGACTTAAGCCCCAAGCACTCACAGCCCGGAATTCTAGACCCTCAGGACTTCTCATTTTATTGAAGAGATGAGCTGTCATGTTCCTTGGCTTGGATTCAAAGCTGCATTTGCTCATTAAAAAGCAGACTGTCTGGGAAGCAATAGATGTTCTTACAACACAGTCTGGATGGTCAGTTCCAGCTGATGGGCTGCACCTGAGAGCAATGCAAACGGAACTAGTATCTCAGATTTTAATCATGCCTATTTCAAGGAAGAATCTTTCCAAACCACAGGTCCAAGGTTAGGCTTTCATCAAGTACTGCACAGAGGGGTGCTAAGAAAATCCCGTTTTGTGCAGTAAAGGCAGCTCTTCATATTGAATATTTTAGCATAAGACCCCAAGCACATTAATCCAAACCTGCTGTCTTTCTATAGAGCCTGTGCATTGCAGCTCTCCCATTCAACCAGACCTCTTTCTACTTTATGCACCTATCTGTAAGTACTAATGACAGTGAATCATAAGTAAAATTAATGTGAGCCTATAGGAGTGAAATGATTTTTTAGAAATGGATTTTGTTCTGTTCCGTTTCCATGGGGCATTTGCTCAAGACTGATTTGTGACTCAACCCGACAAAAAAGTGCAAAGACCTTTTTAATGCCTGTCAAGGTTTAAACTCTGAGCAATACTTGGATAATCCAGAAATGTTATGACCACTTGCAGCAGATGGAGGACACCAGAAACCTGCTTTCCCAGCACACATCCTGAGCTTTAACTGTTGATCGCTGCACTCGGTGGTGGACTGGTTAACACTTACCAGATGGCCCTTGCAGCCCAATACAAGGCCACCGACACTCACCAGTTTCTTCCCCCTAAGAATAAAAGCATTTGGCTTTCACTCCTATCCTCCAGCTTACTACTATTGAAAACGCCGAGGCTTCTCCGTAACGTATTCAACAAGAATATTTCAGGCTTTGATGACCAACAAACCATGGATGAATCATAAATAAGGAATTATATACAACAGCAAAGTTAAAACGGTGGCCCTCAAATTTAAATTTCTCATCAGCCCAGAGGATGAGGGAGTCCAAATTCATCACTCAGCCTCTCCAAATCTCCTGTTCACATCATTAAGTTAGACTTAGCACTCAGCCTGCTTCTCCTCCTCCATGCCAATTAAAGAATCCACACAGAGTGCAGCCACTAATCATGACATATATGGAACATGCAAAGCACACACTCTATATACCATCATTATTCTTCCTTTAAAAAACGATACTCACAGTAATAAACATCCTAAGTAATATGTAAGATTGAAACCACTTCTAGAGCTATTTATAGTGGCACTTGAAATTTATTTTCAAAAGTACAGGTACATTTAATTTAAAATTAATAAGATGATTCTTGTGTTGTCATTAAAATTTCATATAATTGGATATGTTCATAAGGTATGCAATGGACTCATATAGAAATTACAGTAATTAAGGCTTAATAAATGGAATCTTAAATAGTCACTTACAAAAAATGCATTATTGAATTTGAGGCCTGCTATTTTTAAATCAATTTGTAATTTGTATTTACCAGAGACCACACAGGAAATTATATGTTTTGTGAGTATTTAGACAAACAGAATTGATTTTAGAAAAGGATGACAAAAGATGGGCCTTCTGCTCAGAGACAGCCTTCTGCGGCCAGGAAACCACAATGCAGTTAGGAGATTGTACTGACACGGAGGTTATTAGTTAGTGATGTCAAGTGAGTCGCCTCCCTATCCTGAAACCATTGATTGCAAAAGGCAGCCCTAGCCCAGAATTGTCACAGAGGCCAGCGTATAATTGGCAGCACTCATAATATCTGGGTGATTTAATTTAATCGGCAAGTAATTTATGTGCTTCTTTCTTCCTTTGTGATTTTTTTCCCAAGGGAAGAAGCAATATTTTAAAAAATAAAATAAAACCTTTGGTCACTCAAATAGATAAACCACCAATTCTTGAAGATGCAATGGTTGTCTTATTTATAATTTTCTCCAAGCATATAATGTGCCTGAAGCATGACTGGGATAGATTTACTGAAGATTTCTTTACAGAGAAATGAATGAGCAAAGCAGGGAAATAGTACAAACTTTTTTCAGGAATTGCCAAAATGTGCTAAGAGTCTGTGTGTTTATGCCGAATGCCCTTCCCTTTCCACTACAGTACTCCCGTATCTTGTAACTTCGTGTTCATACTATTCACCTGCGACCCAGGGACAGGAACAGCAGACACTGAGTAAACACCAAGGAAGGAGAAGGTCTCGTTATGTGGGTAGGACATTTAGCAGCAACCATCAGAGCTCGGCCTTAAGACAAGAGGCCTATTTTCTGGAAGAAAATCCTATTTGATAATATATTTGATCATCTGTTTCATAAACTGAATTAATGCAAGAATCTTAGTTGTCCTTTGTATATGAAAAGTCTTTGTGTGGAATATTCTCTCTCTCTCTCTCTCTCTCTCTCTCTCTCTCTCTCTCTCTCTCTTTGTGTGTGTGTGTGTGTGTGTGTGTGTGTGTGTGTGTGTGTGTGTGTTCCCCTTCCTTCCCCCCTTTTCCTCTCTTCTTTTTCTGTGTTTCTGTTACTTTGTTTTTACTCCGGAGAACACTGGAAACCTCTTAAACACAAACTCATATCTTTTGCACTAAATTTTCCTCTTCCTTCACAAACGTAAAATTATTACAAACTGAACACTGAGGAGCCTGTCATCTAAATATAGCACTAATACTACACAAAGAAACAATAACAGCTAACTATGAAATGCCTATTATTTTTCTAGCATTGTTTTAACTACCTATTACTAACCTTCACTCTATGGAAGTATAAATCCTACCTCAAGATAGTCTAGACAACAGTGGGCACACCAATAATTTGGATCTAAGTCCATGGGAATACAGCAATATTTCTTAGCCTCAGCCTTACTGACAATTTGAACCAAATTATTCTTGGTGGTGGGGAATATTCTGTGCTATTACCACTAAATGGTACCAGCACCCTCCTGACAACAGAGATAACCAAAAATCTCTTCTGAAATCACTAAATGTCACTAGGATAAATCTCATTCGCCAGTATTTAAGTTTTCTGATGGCCATCACCATCTGCTACCTAGCATCTGCTCCCTTGCTTTTGTTTGCTGTTGTGTAACTTGCTACACTGAGCAGCAAAGTAACCTGACCTCTTTGTAAGATCCCACATCTGATGACTGCTATTATCAGGTAAATTTGCTTCGTCTTGGAAACTGAATGACAAGAGTTGCAGTATCAAGAACGTGAGTTCATAGTAACATCCATCCTTACATCTAACCGAAACTGGACCACAGCCAACTCACGACTGCCTCCTCTACACATGAGCGTATCTCTACAAACCCGAGAGTGCAATCACATTTCCTTGGAGTACATAAACTTTGCATGTTACCTTTCAATGTCAGGGAGACGTTTCTTTCTGATTGTGCTGATGTAATTATAGCTGATGTAAATTTATGTCCAGAAAAAAAATACCCTCTAGAAACACAGAAGTATATACAACAATGATTTTTCAGAAAATGGACAGCAGTACAAAACTGACTTACAGACTGCTTCCCTGCTGCTTAAGATGTCTTTCCTAGCTGTGCTTGAAAGCACAGGGTGGTGGAGAGCTGAGACCTAAGGATAGAGTTTGGATCTGCAGAGACAGCTAGGCGTCTGTAGCAAAAATAATGAGCAAAACGGAGAGGGCAAAGCATGAATTGAAGGTCATAGAAGTCCATTGAGAGTTGCATAGGGTCCATGGCTGAGAGCTAAATAGTGGACGCAAAAAATAAACCCCAGAAGCCCAAAATATAGCTGCTTCTGGGGAACCTAGAGTAGAATGGAGACTCTGGTAAGGCAGTTGGCTGAAATGCCAGGGTTCTCGCCCTGCCAAGGAGGAAAAACGGCACAGTGCAACAGCTGTCATGCAGCTGAGACCCCCATAAGACCACATCTTACGATGTAGGTCTATGACCTTGTTCACAGACCAAGATTAGGGATTTGAGACAAAACTGAAATAAAACTGAAACCAAGGCCTTGAGACTGAGAGGACTCACTATCCTTGTCCACTCACTCCCCAAGAAAGGGAGAAAAAAATAATTGTTAATGAACAACACAGTCATCTGGGGAAGCAAATAAAATCTTAAATATATAAATCTCCATCAAGATAAATCAAAATGCAAAAATAAAAACTAGACAGAATTGAGGTATCAGACAAATGCAAAGCACATAATATCTTAAATGCACAGAATTTTGACAGTTACATAAACCCACCGTGTCATTCACACACAATGTAGGGAACATATTCACTACCCCACAAATGTCCACAGACTCTTTCCCAATCAAATAATTTTCCCAAATCCATGCACACATTTCTATTTTTTTCAAATCATGCACAGATTAGTATTGCTTCATACTTAAAGAATTGGATCATCTAACAAGCACATTTTTGTCACCTGCTTAGTTGCCCTAAGAATGGTTTCTTTTCTAAGAGTCAAGCATCTTGTGTCTAGAGACATGTTTTAGCAATACCTGCATGGTAATTTACAATCAGTCACAACCCCAGTTCCAGGAGATCTGACCCATATTCTTGACCTTTGTCAACACCAGGCGGGCACATGGTACCTATGCATAAGTGCAAGCAAAACACTCATATGTAGAAAAAAATTTAAACAAGCAAAAACATTCAAGCATTTGTTGCACCCCATCCTTAGCTCATTGCCATATGTTTCTGTCTATATGAACATGAGCTTGTCTGATATATTTTGATGGCTCTTTGGGTTGTATCCAGTTTTTGCCTGTAATGAACAGTTGCCTATAGTTCTGTCATGTGCAGTATTTATTGAGGTATGTTCCTCCTAGTTCTTGTCTTCAGGATTGTTTTCATAAAGCTTCTCTTAGTGGAAGTCCCTTTCTCTATCAATTGAAGATGACTGTGTTGTTTCTATCCTAAGTGTATTAGTGTATGGGAAAATGCTAACTGGTTTTCAGACTTTGAGCTAACTCTCCATCCCTGAAATGAAGCCCACTTCGCCATGGTGTACCATCTTCTTGATGTGTTCTTGAATTTGGCTTGTAGGAATTTTACTGAAGAATTTGTGTTTGCATTCACTGAGGAAATAGGTCTGTGGTATTTTTTTTCCTCTGTGTCCTTACAGCTTTTGTACGGGACAATGCTGGCCTCAGAGTAAGATTTCAACACTGCAGCTCTCTTTTTATTTTATGGAGCAGTTTGAAGAGTAGCATGAGCTCATATTTAAATGTTTCATGGAACTTGGCAGTGACCCCACCTAGTCCTGAACTTTTCTTTTGGGGGAGAAATTTTATAAGTGTTTCAGCCTTGCTGGTTGCTATGGATCTGTTTCAGTTGTTTATGTCTTCTTGGTTTCATTTTGGTAGGTCACATGCGTCTAGGAAAATTCCATTTGTAACTCTTAATATCTATTTCTTCTTCAACATTTTTCAGCTTTTTGGGAGGTAAGTCTGCAAAGGACTCCCTTACAATTCTCTGTATTTCATTGTCACCTGTAGTAACCCCTCTCTCCTCCTTTTCATCTCCAGTTCTCTTTCTTTTGATTAGTATGGCTAGGAGTTTTGTCAATCATCTTTATTTTGTTTTAACAAATCAACTCTTTATTTAAAAAAAACTGAATGTATTGTTCATCTAGGCTCTGTCTCCTGTCTCTGCCCTGGTCATTATGATTTCTTGCTTTATACTATTCTGAGATTTGGATTGTTTTTTCTCTTAATAGAACCTTGAGAGGCATCATCTTTCAGTTATTGACTTGGAACCTCTGGTTTTTATTGGAAGCACTCACAGCTATGAACTTTCCTCTTAGAATCTCTTTAGCTGTATCCCAAAAGTTCTGGTAAGTAGTGTTTTTACTTTTGTTTAATTATAAGAAATTTATAATTTCCATACTAATTTCTTTAATTCAAGAGTGTGTTATTTAGTACCTGTGCACTTTGTAGCTTCTCTGATCCTTCTTGCTTTTGATTTCTAATTTTATGCCACCATGATCTGATAAAAACACAAGAGGTCATTTCAGTTATTTTGTATTTGGGTGAGACCTGATTTGTGCTTTAGACTGATCTAATTTAAAGAAGGCACTTTGGAATGCTAAGAAGAATATGCATTCTGTTTCTGCTGGATGAAGTGTTCTGTGTGTAAGCATCTTTGATCTAAGGTGTAGTTTAATGCTGAGGTTTCATTGTTAACAGACATAAGGGTGGGATAGTAAAATCGCCTACTGGGCGACTGTAGTCAAGAGAAAAATACTGCCTCAAAGTGAAAAACGTACTAAATATATTAATGTACGACGAAAAATAAAAATGAAAATTAAATACACTAAAGGTGGAGACATACCTTGCTACGCACTTCTTTGGCACCTGCGTCTTGTCAGTGTCGGGACCTTTCACGCCTTCCATCTGAAACACTGTGTCAGGGTGGACTGGGGCTCCCGACCTGTGATTGTTCCCTGATCTCAGGCTGGCAAGATAGTTCAAAATCAACCATGGATTCTCTCTCCAGATGGACCCCACCACTGACATCTAAGTCCGTGGGAAACAAATGGGATTTCTTCGCATGGCTGACCTGCTCATCCGAGGAATCACCGTCTCTATAAAACTCACAAGACTTGCAAGGGAAAGTGGATGCTCCCGAGGGTAAGACGGCCCGACTTCCACAAGCTTCTCTTCCGGAAGCTCCTTCTCCCTGCCAGGGAACTCTTGCCAAGGCTGGGTTCACTTGCATCTGTTCGTTTCTGTCTTTTTCTCTCTCTGCTTTTTTGGTATCCCTTCACTTCACGAATTTCTAAAGCTGTTCTTCCAACTCTCTGAGGCAAGGCGCTCGCGCGTGCGTGCTTACGTGCGTGCGTGCCTGCGAGCTTGCGTGCGCGTGTGTGTGAAGTCCGACTTTCTTCTTCACCACCTTCTCTAGGACAGTGGTTCTCATCCTTCCTAATGCTGCAACCCTTTAATATAGTTCCTCATGTTGCTGTGACCCCAGACCATAAAAATATTTTATTGCTATTTCATAACTATAATTTTGCTACTGTTATGAATCGTAATCCAAGTGTTTTTGGAACTAGAGAGTTGCGGAGGGGTCCCAAACCACAGTCTGAGAACCGCTGCTGGAGAGCATCATCTTACCCGGAACTCTAAAGCATAAATATTAAAGGATTTGGAGCACTGAATGTCATTGGCAATAATACCTGATTAAGAAATAGTAACTAAAAAACACAGTGAGATACTGTAACACATGGAGAAGAGCAAAATCTTAAAAGGCAAACAGCACCAAATACTGCCAAAGACTGAAAATAATGAGAATTGTTACACATCACAAAGCGAGGGAGTCTAAAATGGAATAACCACTTTAGAAAATGGTTTGGAAATTTCTGATACACCAATGAGCCAAAAATTCCAGATACTACAAATAAAAATCTATGTCTCCCAGAAGACATCTTCAAGAAACATTACAGCGGCATCTTCATTCAAAGGCCAAAACTGGAAGCTGTTTGCCCTGTCACCAACAGAAAGGCGGGTCTACAAACTGCTGGATAGTTATATTAGGGAATAGCACTCATCAATAGTTAAAGCAGATAAAATATACAATTATCATCATGAAGAAGTCAAAAAAATAAATAGTATGCTAACCAAAGAGAAGTCACATAAAAGAGCATATACTTTTTTAATCCCTTTCTGTACATTTCAAGGACAAAAAAAAAATGTTACTTTATAGTGAGGAATACCTAAAAAGTCACTATTTTCATAGGGATATAACTCAGTGACGGAACACCTGTCTGACCTCTGAGAACATGCCGAGTACCATACTCAACACTGCCAAAGGAAAAACAACGCATATATATACATATTTCACTAATAAAATACACACAAAAAAAAAAACATTTTAAATAGGGAGAAACCACCTAGAGTGGTAGACTCAGGACAGCAGTTATCCGGACACAGGCCTGTGACTTCACAAAGGCCACTGCAGTGCTGCAGAGGTCTTGTGTCTCTGGCTGCGCTGACAGGACCACTTTGTGGCATATCATCTCCACCGGCGCTGTGTGCATTTATTGAGATTGCTGCACTTTAGCATAAATAGCATTTTCAGATCTTGACGTGGGGAATCACAAAGGTCTTTCACGCGTTCCTAACCAGGACTCGCATACGGCGTCACTGACACAATGAGACGAAAGGGAGCTGCGCGCCATGCCATCCCACGGTGCGCACGCATCCCCTTGCAGACGAGCTCAAGCCTGCCACTATGACAGCGTGCTTTGACTGTAGTGTTCACACAGAATAAATCATTTCCATTGAATCCGTCCGGCTGCTTGGTGATTAAAGATGACAAGGAAGCGGCAGCAAACATCGCTGGAGACATCACAGCAAGGCTCTTCTGTCATATTATAATACAGTGGGACCGGAGATCACCGGGGAGTGTCACATTGGTGATTTCAGGAAACCAGGCGCAGTTTACCGGATAGCATCCACCTGCATCTCTTTAGCTTGTCTTTTTAATCTACTGCCTGTTTGTATCTATTCAAACCTGGAGCGCTGCATGTCATTACACACCATAGAAATGAGTTCGCTGTGACCGTAAAAGGATCAGAAGCTAAATGGGAATTTTCAGCATCTTAGGTCAGAGACTCTATTTTAGCAATTCAAATGGCCTTGGAGACATAACTTAAGGATTTTGATAGAGGTGCCAAGATTTTACTGCCGAGATAGGCCTTACTGCTGAGGAAGCTACCCCACTCGTTCCTCTGAAAAGACTGACATAACCACAACCCCAGAGAAGAGTCACTGCTTCTCCACAGATGTGGCGAGAGCATCCCTCTCCAGTCATACAAATTACAACTAAATGTCCAGGTCAGAATCTAAAAGCTAAGTGCAGATCATTGTTATCAAAAGAGTATAAATGATAGAGAAAAAACTGCAGACTGGCTAGGGCCCTCTAGACTAAAGACAGTTGTGCATAAGCGTGTCTCAGCAAACAACAGACCAGGTGCACAACCGTCTCCCATAAGATTATTACTAACCTGACAAGTCCCCCTTACCTGGTGACTCTGTGGCCATTGGAATATCATCATTCAAAGATTAAATGTCAGCAAAGCCAGAAAGAATCTCCGCCAGCCTACACAGTGCACATGATTAGATGCTGCACATATGTCTCAACAGTAAGTGATGACATCATTGCTTTATATATTTGTAATTCTAGACTTTTTGCCATTATTTTTGATTACACCACTGCTTATTTTTTTAAATGTCTATTGCAAAACAGTGCATTGTGTTCTAGCAACAGCAGCTTCATACATCTCCTGTTTACTTTTGGTGCTGGCTTCAGGAGATCACTTTAAGTCATTGGCTTAAACCCTCTAAGCCTGTGAAAGTTTCTGCCATGGTATACATGCAAGGACAGAATTGCTTAGCAATGAGCTTCTCAGAAAATATTCCCACTGTCAAGTGATACATAACTGTATTTGAAAACAATAACTGAAAAAATGCCTTAATTAACTAAACAAAATATAAACCTTCTGAGAAAAAATAATTCCAAATAAATAAAACAAAGAAAGACATGTTCTGGTCTTATAACCTGTAGGAGTATTAAGGAGTTCCGTGGTAGCCAAGAATGAAGTATAACAAAGGTTTATTTATCTGCCAGATTGCAGACCGGGTAGTCAAGCCACACCTTGTGCAGCCGCACTGGAACAGTAGCTCAGGCACCAGAGTAGTCTCGGTCTAAGTGACGTGAGCTCAGGTCATGTGGGGGCCAAAATGTAGGCATATTAAGGAGTTCCACAATAGCCCAGAATGAAGTATAACAAAAAATTCTTTATTGGGGGATAAACTCACAGTAAGGGTAGCGATCCACAGTCTTCTGTGTGCACTGAAAACTGGGAACCGAATTTAGCAGAAAAGGGGCCTGCACAGGCTTTTTGTCTGCACTTCTAGTATCTAAGACCATGCCTAAAATAGGCCGGTATCTAAAAGGCTTGGTTGAAGGAGTTTCACACCAATAACCAAAGATCTAAAGATGGAAAATTTAGAAAATAGTCTTCAAAACCAAACAGGAACCGCATGTCATTGAAAAGCCATGACAATTCAGATTCCAAAGCAGTTCTCACTAAAAGCGATGTTTCACAAAAAGAAATAAAACAACCCTGTGTCTCACTCGGCATCTCACTATCAGGCTGCAGTCTCAGCCAACAGCAGCAGACTAGAGGCTGCTCTACTTTGACAGAAGTATCTCTCGCTTCTTTTTGTGTTATTTATAATGTTTACTGTGTTTGTCTGTATGTTACAAACATTTGTAGCCCTGTGTGCAAACATACGACACCCAGACTATAGTCTACAATTTCCCAAACACCTGAAATAAAGCAACAGAGTCATGGACCTCCAAAAGTACCCCCTGCTAACACCTTTGCACTTAAAGTTAAACTTACATAGACTCCTGCGTTCCAAGTCTGTGGCTTATTTAAGAGACACTGGTTTACAAGCCAGAATATAATTCTAAGCCTGTCCATGTCAGAGCGACTGGCAAACCATACTTTCCTGTGCTGACTTTGAATAGAAATGTCTCTTCGGTTTTCATATGTAGTTGCTGTATTAATTGGGAGTATTAGATCATTCTCTGGATAAGAAGAACAAGTATGGCAGCAGCAACATAGATCTATGCTCTGAAATATATTGATTGGATATTGAAAAATAGGAAGGGTCCATCTATAAAAGAGAAGAAAGGCCACACAGGCATCAAAAATTCACAAAGCACCCAAGAGTTCTGTTGCCTGATTTGAAGAAGGAGTTCATGGCTGCAAGGCTCTACTCTTCACATTTTGTGGTATGCTGTAAAAGCTGACCCTGTTCATTAGTGTATCTGAATTAGAATATAAACTGGAAAATATACATTCCTATCAGGTCACATTTGGTACATGATTGAAGCAGTGAGTATGAGAAAGCCATACTGCACATAGAATAATGACCTCCAGAGTCCAGGGATGCCATGGTTACCTAGGAAACCTGTGCAAAAGGCAGGCACCCAGAACTGGCCCCCCAGAAAATGACTCAGCATCCCAGAGATGTATCCTAAAATGTGCAGCTTTGTTGGTAGTATGCTATTGGCTGCACCAGCCCTCATTTCTACGGTATTTTCGGTAGACAATGGTTGCACTTATCTGGTGGTAGAAAGTGTACATCTCTCGGTACTGATTTGCACGCTTGTTTGAGTCTTGTTTTATTGCAATCACTCACATGCCTACTTTTGTAAAGACGTTCCTTATTCCTTTCCTCATTTTCCTACTGGATTATTTTCTTTTATTAATTGGTAATTTTTTAATAATTATACAACTGAAAATACCATCTCTGGCTTGTTGCTTACCTTTGTACTTTGTATTTTATGACACAATGTGGAGGTTTTGGTCTTAAATGTACTGTTCTTTTATTTCACGGTTTAGAACTTACATAACATGAATTTCTTTATAGAGATGTCTTAAAAATAAAATAAATAAATGAACAAAATGTACATTTTTGCAAAAGTCTTTGCTACTCTGACATAAGTTCTCCACCAGTGATACACTGAAAACTATTAAACTGGGGAACATAGACAGACTATCATTGTAAAATAATAATGGATTTCCCAGCAGCCCGCAAGGCCCTGAGACATGCAGCTATAGCTCTTTGATGGTACATGGTATGACGGCAGCCGGTTGTGGTACAGAATTTATTGCTGTATGTATGAGAAAGACATGGAATGGAAACAGGAAGAGAGAGCTGTCTACAGAGTTGGAACAAATCTTGTTCAGTCCCGGTTGTTATTACTGCCTGTGCACCAGAGACAATGAAGGAGAAGTCAAAACTGTCACTTAGCTCCTGAAGTGAGTGTCCCAGTTTGTCACCCCAGGCATTCAGCACTCTGCTTCCTGTCTAACTGATCTCATGATAATTCGTTCCTTCAGTGAGCACTTATTGCATTCCTATTGTTGAGTTTAACTGAACTGGAATTTTAAATTAATATTTAATTTGTTTTAAATTAAGTATTACTTTTATACAATCTTATGTTACTGAAAAGGCTTCAAATCACTAGGGATTTTTTTTTTTTGAGGCTTAAAAAAGTAAGAAGGCACATTTAAATCGAACAATTGCTTTCTGGGTAAACTCATCATAATTGAGATAAGCAAGTTACTTAGTCTTTTCTACTTGGGTTTAACTTTATAAATGAAAATTCTGTGGAGTGATCTCCAACCCTGCTACTATATAATACTAGATTTAAATTCACTTATGTCACTAAAACTCCCTGAGGAGGTCACACTTGTTTTAAAGACTGCAGACTTACTAATTAGAACCCGGTGAACATGAAGCACAAAATTATTCTTGGGCTACCTTTAGTCTCCTAGCAGCTACTTAACACTGGCCTCTCTGTCTAACACCCTTGGATTATCAAGTAAATCCTTTAGAGTGTATTCATTTAGCAGACCACTAACATCTCTCCACCTACCCAATAGCAGAGGATGACTAGGCCGGCATCCGTAGCCCGTAACACACTCCCCAGCTTTGCTACAACCCGCCTACCTGATGCCCCCATCCTTGTATTTAATAATGCGTTGGGTTTTCTGTTGTATTTTGTGAGAATTTTTGCGGGTTTTTCTTTTATAACTTGGTTCTGCTCTGTGACAAATAAAAGCGTATTGTAAATACCTTTTATAGAGGCCTGGCTGTGGTCACTCCTATTTGGCTTAGGTTGAGCTATATCTTATCCGCTTTGGAGCAGGAGCTCTGTTTCATACTGGTGTTTATATGCACTAGCGCCAACTTCAACATAAAGTCATCAGTTTAAATACTCAAGCTTTAATTTCTGAAACATTTACTCAACAGCTTGGAACTTGTAATATTATCTTCAATAAAAATGCATTAATTAATTAGAATTCTATCAATCCTTAAATTATCTGTTTGCTATGCCATTAAGTCTATGAGCAATTTGGGTTCAAATCCAAGTTTTCTCAGACCATTGCCGTGCAAGGAATTCCACAGCTAATCCAAAATACTATAATCATTTATATGCTAAAGAAAGGCAATTGTCTTCTTGCATGGGCCTTACTTTCCCAAATTCTGAACAGTAGTTCACAAAGAAAAGCTAACTTAATGATGAAACAGATGTAAAAATTTACTGTCTTCCTTACCATGCACGTTATCCCAAGGAAATAAGAGCTGAGTTCAGTACTAAAGGGATATTAAAACGTAATAAAAAACTGATTAAGGCACTTATTAAGGCAAAGGGAGCAAAGAGCCACAGGAAATACTAACTTTCTATCTTACAGAACCATTCAAGGCAATTATGCACAGACAAACAAAACCCTCTTTGAAGTCTGGTCTATACTTTTTCTGGGTTTCCTACTATTTATTGTCTCAAAAAAGCTGCGAAATATCAAAATCCTTCCAGGTTCTTTCCTATCTGAGTGGGGAAAGCGTTGCTAATCTTACCATTGCCTGTGGGATGAACTCACTTCCCTGAGTATCCGAATTGTATCCTCAGACAATCTGGTCCTCATAAATCTCTGAAAGCCTTAATTCAGAACCTTTACTAAAGGATTTTTGGTAATAGGTCTGTAAAAGAACTTTATATTTTAAAAATAAGCTCAGGCACTTACGTTTCCAACTTTGTAAAGTTCGTAAACCTAGACCTAAATCCTAGAACTTCACTTTTTAAAATTATATTCCACGGGGGAAAGATGTTTACAAGCAGAAGTATAAAGCTGATGTATGACAGGATTACTTCTTGCAAAAATTTCATTTAAAAGGGTCATTTCCCACAGCTCTTAGCAGGTACAACATTTGATTATTTTATCAACTATTTCAAGATATAAAACCAGGCAAATGAAAAAATGAAGCCATTATTAATTCCAGGATAAACAAAACTTTAAATGATAAAGTGAAATTATTCATCGGTATTTTGCACACTGTGCTGGCTACTTTTATGTCAGGTTGACACAAGCTGCAATTATCTGAAAGGGGAAAACCTAAATTGAGAAAGATCTGGCTATAAGGCATTTT
Source organism: Microtus ochrogaster (assembly GCF_000317375.1). Classification (NCBI taxonomy): domain Eukaryota; kingdom Metazoa; phylum Chordata; class Mammalia; order Rodentia; family Cricetidae; genus Microtus; species Microtus ochrogaster. The sequence goes on from NC_022020.1 coordinate 42,601,354, forward strand.
CTTAATTAATGATGGATAGGGGGAGAGCCTAGCCCACTGTGGGTGGTACCATCCCTGGGTCAGTGGTTCTGGGTTCTAAAAGAGTATGCCATGATGAGCAAGTCAGTAATCAGCACTCCTCCATGGCTTCTGTATCAGCTCCTGCCTTGAGGCCCCTGCCTTGCTTGAGTTCCTGCCCTCACTGCTTTTGATAAAGAACTGTTCCAGGGTTTATGCGTGAAATAAACCCTGTCCTCCCAAGTTGCTTTTGGTCATAGTGTTTCATCACAGCAATAGTAACCCTAACTAAGGCACATACTTAGCAGAAGCCATGATGTGAGATACTGCCAGGACATTTAGTATCTTGCCAGTGGACTATGGTTTTTGCTACAGACTAGAAAGTCATATGTTACTACCCTTGTTACTACCCTATTACCAAAAACCCCTTCCCTGTGCTTACACTGTTCTTCTCCTCTGTTAAGTAAATTGGAAGACAATAAACTTACAGAGTTAATACAAGGAGACTCTGCATGTATATGGAAGAATCAGCAACCCAGCCACAAATCAGAGTCATGTCAATGGACAGTTTGAGGGGAGAGTATCCTGCCAGTGTGGCCAAGTAAATGCTTTGCACTTATCTGAGACAGTGCTAAATTTGAATATTGAGAAAAAGTATAGATTTTATCTAATATCTAAATAAATCTGCCACACCTATCACTAAAATGTTCAGTGTCAGTGGACAAACTATCTCTCTACTATAATCCTATATTCATGCCTCCAGCTCAGATCTTTCCTTTGATCTTTCAATTTACACAACAAACACACAATTCAAACTCTCCATGTTTATCAAATATCAGAATTTCCAACAGAATGTATATATAAAACATCAACATATATAAAATATTAAACTTGACGCATACAGGCTAGCATTTACCACACAAAATCTGTCCCTCTGTGATAATTAGTTTAATGTCATTTTGGCTGGGCCACGGGGTACCCAGACATCTGATGATGCATTATTTCGGGTGTGTATAAGGTCAACACGTGAACCAGAAGTGAGTAGATTTCCCTTCCTAATGTGGTTATACATTGCCCATTTAGTTAAAAATTTATGAGAGGAATCTCACCTTTGCCTGGCTTTTTGAATGGGGGAATCACTCTTGTCTTATTTTACAATGGAATGTATGTGCCAGCATACAGTTGGTCTTTAGCTTGTCAAATGCAGATCTCCTGGTGAGAAAATAAGACCTTATATAAACAGTGTAGTATATACCAGCACAGCATTCTCTGAAGAATCCTGACTACTACAATCTCCCCCAATTGTTCCATCTTCCTAACCCATTGTACCCTAGCCAAGCCAATCTTCTATGCTCCCAGCACATCCCTGTACTATACAAAATACCTGCCTCTAGCTTTTGCATGCAGCTGGTTTATCCTGATTATTTAATTTTCTGATTGGCTTTGTCCATTCCCTCCAGTCAATCTTCCATCATTAATCCCATCCCTTCCTAACAGTTACTCATAATCTGAAACTAATATAATTAATAATGAAAGACAGCAAACCTATTTAGCTAAGTTTTTATTGTTTGGTTTAGAGGGAAGTCATTGTTGTTATTGTTGTTTGGGTTTGGTTTTAGTTTTACTTGGTCTGTTGATTAAGAGACAGGATCTTGTATCCAAATTCCTGCCTTAGCCTGCCACATGCTGGGATTAAAGGAAAGAGTCACCTTATCAGGCTTAATCTAAACATTGCCTGGCACAGGAGTACCCAGAAATAAAGATCCAAAGACCCAGGAGGCATGTCTATTGTGTTTGGGTTCAGTAAAGAATAGGCAGCTATAGAGAAGGGTAATGGAGCAAAAGCCGATAGCAACAGGGACACAAAGACCTGGCAGAGCCTTTCTATCCCAATTCTATGTGCCTCTAGGTGAAGAAGTTTTTTCCCTATCTGGAAAGAGGGTCCTATTGCCTTCTCTGGTTCAACTTTAACAGCTAGGCTCACAACCAGAAAGTCAATGTCATTTTTATGGACAGCTCCTACAAAGAATAGAGAGCAAGGGCTGGGGTAATGACCAGTTTCTATGACCTGACTTAGAGAAGAACACTGCAGTTTCTAGAACTTGCTTTAGCAGGAGCAAAGGGGTCAGAGCACTGCTAGGCAGGGAAGGTCCAAGTGGCTTTGTGATCACTTTCCAGTGCCTTTCGGTGTGAAGCCCTAGGGACATCCAAGAGTAATACACCCTCCACACACACACATGCAAGCACATGCATACATGCATAAACACACTTGCAAAGATGCACACACGCATGCACTTATACATACATACATACATACATACATACGCACACACACATACACACACATGAGCAAAACAGACTCAGGGCACCCTTGAACTTGTGGTCCTCTGGCTTCCAGAGCGATCACATACTAAGCACCAAAACTGCTTGGACATTTTATTAGGCAATACAATTTAACCAGCCTGAAAGTCAAGGCTTGGAGACTGAGAAAACATGGGAGGGCTCAAAAAGGTTGCAATAAGAAAAGATTCTTCCTAAGGAACTCGGAAAGAAATGCATGTCCTTCCCCACCCTGGACAAAGCAATGTACCTACAAAGGTTGCTTTCCCAGTGATTAAGAGTCTATACAATTAAAAAATTTTAAGTGGCTGATTGGAGGATAATGCTGCAGATTTTATTCAGCCTCAGGTACCCCAGGGGACTCGGAGCTCTCCTTTTATTACTTCTACTGCATGTGCACATTTTCCTTCAGAAATAAAATTTGAACCTCTATACAATTGCTTCCAAAGGCATTTTTTCTTCCTGCTAATAACGGTTTTGATGAAACATCTGTAGCAAATTTAAATGCTCCTTTTTCATATTCACAGTTATCAAGAAACCAATGTAAAATATGAATATACACAGGGATAAATAAACATATGTTGCTAACCGTTCACCTTGAATGGCAAGCAGCTCTCACCTCTACTTGTCTGTTTGCTTCAGCATGATTATCGTTGTCAAGAACAGTCTGGAATACGTGGAGGGTGGAGGCTAACTTCAAAAGGTCATTTCCCCTCTCTTTTATACTCAATTCCCTATGATAATATGAATCATAGGAAATTAAGGTATATTTTCTGTGACTCTTCCATTCTTTAAGAATGTGGACAGTAGCCGGGCGGTGGTGGTGCACGCCTTTAATCCCAGCACT
>NC_022020.1:42604710-42613957 GCF_000317375.1 Microtus ochrogaster
AAACTAGCTCTCAGGTTCAGCAGCAGCAAGAGACAATCTCAGGCCAGAGTGGGGTCTTTAAAAGAAAATCCCACATTGTCTTGCAAGATAGTAATGGCAGAATATTGAACTGAAGCCATCCAACACAACGTCAATTTTCATTAAGAAAATTAACTTGGTTTTATCTCTGTCTGTGGGTACCCACAGATGTGAGCCTGTCCCACTTTGACTGGGGGTCAGAGAATATAAGCTTATTTTTGCTCTCTCAAAGTTGTTGACAACAGGTATGGCGACAAATGAGCGATTCTCACCGCTTGTAAGTGGTCCCCACCATGGAAGACCGCTTGGTGCAGCCTCTATTCTCTGGCTTCTGAGTTACCTGAACCCAGACCCATTCAGTCTTCATCAATACCCTGCCTGGAAAGAAAAGACATTTTCCTATAGGCTTTGCGGTGTGGCTGTTTCATCAGCACTCCTCCTGTAGAGAGGAGACATCCTCCTATAGGCCCTGTGGTGTCACTGTTTTCACAGGTTTTCACATTATCAGCTATGTATAAACCCACAAACTACCAGTCACCTGCCTGTGAATGCTCTGCCGGTGTCCCGCCAGCTCCGCTTTTCCTCAAACTATCCCTGCCACCACTACCGCTGGTGCTGTGGAAACTAACAAGATTAGTAGAATCCACAAGGCAGCTATTTCAATTCCAGCCGTTGCTCCCTGCCGTGGCTTATGGTGCAGCGACTCAGCGACAGGGTGGATCACACCTCTAGGTCTCTCTTGTTATTATGTTTAAAACTCCCATGTCTCAAAAAACATGGCTTTGCTATACAACATGTGACTGCTGCCATTTTGACTGAGGTCAGATGACCTTACTGCCATCTTAACTGAGGTATACCTTGCCTGGTCCCCCAGTTTACTTATGCTTTTGTCCCAAAATTCCTCTTGCTGATTGTGTTATGTGTGTGTTTTGTGCAGTGGCATGCCTTTGGTAGGGCTTACCAAGAGCATCTACTTCGTCCAGTTCCTATTCACTGTGTGTCTGTCTGTGCATATAACTTAAATGCAACTATGTTTACTGTTAAATGTTCTAATGTCTGTTCATTGTATTTCATTTCAGACTACAAAAACAATAAGCTCATGTTTTAAATTGATAGGTACTTTTAAGTCTCTTACAAAAATATGATATAAAATATATTAAGCTGTTCTCTACTGTTGCCTACTATTCTACTGTTAACCTTCTATTGCAAGCAGTTTTTTTTTCTTTCTCTCTTTTTACAAGTGTAAATCTTAGCTGTTAAGTTAAGAGCCAGTACAGTCAAGCTCAGATCCAACTCTCCAGACAGATTCTATACTGTAGTTTTACCTGATAAACAACCCTCAACTGCTCGGAGATCTGGGGAGTATGGCATTTAAATATTTAATTATTAAAAAAAACTTTTCATAACAAAAACAGACAGGTTGGTTCTTAGCAGCAGCACTCTATTGCCTTCAAAGAAGACAGAAAACAATGGGCACAAAACAATGTTCATCTTCAATTCATTTCAACTGCTCAATGCTAACCACTGGGGGGAAAAAAAACTGCCTTTCATCTAAACTGAAGATATCCAGACAATGGACCCAATCACTGGAATCAACAGTCTAGCTGCTCAGATCAAGATAGGCTTGTCTTTTTACAAATTTCTTAGTCCAGAGAATCTTTTGGAGCCTAGCAGGCCCTGCGCTAAACAGTAAAAGAAAAACACAACCCTCAGCAACCATGAAAGACTCTGAGGAGTAGCTCTAGGTGCCAACCAAATAAGTTCTCTGTTGTTTTTTAATCAATAACTCCTCAAGAAAAATTTTTTCCTTCTCAAAGATCTCTGATGCAGTTTGACAACTGAGAGGTTTTGTCAGTTTAAAAGAACAACCTCACCAAACAAATTTCAGTAAAATACAAGTTATTAAGGTGTATACTTGTAAGTTATAAAGGTGTGAGGGCAAGTGTACACTATCAAATTCTCTCTCACACTGTGTTTCATAGTCTTAAAGACACTTTTTATTATGCAAAAAATATCTGTCACAGCCATTTTGATATAATTATCCTGCTGTTTAAAACCTATGTTTTCATAAACCAAAAAAATTCTTGTGTGTTCCAGGGAGCCAAATTGAAGAATTCACCCTAAACAGGTCAGATACACCCCTCTCAATTCCTTGGTCCTAATTTTTTTTTCCTAAACTTAACTTTGTCCTCTGATCTTAAACAGGTGTAAGAGACAACAGAAATTTCCATACCACAAACACTGGAGAGGAGCAAAGAGATCAAGCTACCTTAGGACGTGACCTAAAGAGACCAGCTACTCCAGGATGTGACCAGCACCCAGCCTTCTCAGGTTCCAGTCGCCAAGATGGTACCCACAAAAAAGCAGGAAGCAGTCCTGAGAATCTGCCATTCTAATTCCTTTAACCTGTGGTGCCTAACCTCCCGCCTTTTTATTATAAAAAAAAGAGATAGGAATGTAATGGCCTGTCCTGTCCCTTTAAGAGACAAGCCCCACCCACTCCCTCCCCCATCTGCAGAGGCAAGTGGCTCTTCCTTTTGCTTCCAGCCTGAGATCCTTTTCTTTCCATCTCTCTCCGAAAGAGATGCTGCCATGACTCCTCTCCTCCCTCCCCCATTTCTCTTTCACTCTCTTCGTCCCCCTTCTCCCTTCCACAACCCACTAAATAAATATCCAACTTCACTCTGCATGGTGTGCCTATCTGTCTCTGTTTCTTACCCACCACATGGCTCCTTGCCTGGGACCTGCTGGCCTTCATGGCCTGCCGCTGTGCCTATCAGGGAACTCCAGCATTTTATCTAAGCCATAACAGGTACAACAGTGGATTAAACAATGATATTATCCATTTAGTAATAAGGCTGTGAAAGTTGCCTTGGCTGGTGGCTAGTCACACATTGAGGTGAAAGGCTGGTCTAAGACTCCTGGCCCCTAGGAAATACAGCATTAAACATTCTAACATGTTGGAACTCACAAATACTACCCAAAACTACAGCACTTTGTCCTGCTCAGAACAACAGCAGACAACACAACTTTTCTTGCCCCTCTGTTCTCCAGCCTCCTACTTCCCTAAAGGGAGTCCCAGAAACCAGAGTTCTCCTTCCCCAAGGCAGGAACTCTTCCATGAGAAAGCAGACTGTGAGACCTAGGAAGACAACCAGATGGTGACTTTTGTCATTGCTATAACCAAATACCTGACACCAAACAACACTTCTGCTTACCATTTAATAAGGGATACAATCCACCATGACAAGGAAGTTGTGGTGGCCAAAGTACAAGGCAGATAGTTACATTGCACCCTGGAAACAGAGAGCAGACAGAAACTTTGGCAAGGAATACCTCGAAGCCCAACCCTGATGATCATCTTTCCAACAGGGCTACAGTTTCCCTAACCTTTCAAATCATTATTATCTGGGGACCAAGTGTCCAGACATACGAGCCTACAGGGGATATTTCAGATGCAAAGCACAACAGTTACTGCTTTCTTTTGGCTTTGTCCTAAAGATCCTCATTCCAGAAGGGTCCAGTCCCGTAGTTAAGGGGAAGAAATGTCACAAAGATAAGTCAAGAAGAATCTGAACAGGGGGCTGGAGAGATGGCTCAGTGGTTAAGAGCATTGCCTGCTCTTCCAAAGGTCCTGAGTTCAATTCCCAGCAACCACATGGTGGCTCACAACCATCTGTAAAGAGGTCTGGTGCCCTCTTCTGGCCTGCAGGCATATACACAGACAGAGTATTGTATACATAATAAATAAAGAAATATTTAAAAAAAAAAAGAAGAAGAATCTGAACAGACAGGTCTTGATTGGTTTTTCTCTCTCAAATTCATTGTTCCCATTAACTCAAACCCTATTTATTAGTTTCCTACAGGTATGCCCTTTCATCATTGAACCTAAGCATAGATATACAGCTCATTCATAAGGCAGCTTGATAACTGTGCCTAGCCTTCATCAGAACTTTCTGATATAGCTGTCATTCTGCAGGTGGTGGAAACTCACAACTGGCCAAATTGTCAAGAATAAGTAAGTCATAAGTGTGGGGTACTCATCCCTGAATAGGACCTGCTATTTCAACCTTCTAAGACTCAGGGAATATTGATGGAAAGGGAAGCAGAAAACAAGAGCCAGAGGGTGGGGAAAGAATGGGGAGGTTTTAAAAAGATGTCTTCTTTTTAAAAAAATAATATTTTTTAATTTTTTTATTATGTATACAGTGTTCTGTCTACATGTGTCCCTACAGCCAGAAGATGGCACCAGATATCATTACAGATAGTTGTGAGCCACCATGTGGTTGCTGGGAATTGAACTCAGGACCTCTGGAAGAGCAGCCAGTACTCTTAACCTCTCAGCCATCTCTTTAGGCCCCAAAAGATATTTTTGATACGGCGTAAATGTTACTCTCAAGGACTTTCTACAGAGATCATTATTTGCACAAGACCAGCACAAGAGTGAGCCTATGAATATTTCATTGTGGATGGGGAAGGGAACTATGAGACCTCATCTCTCCCTGAGAACTATCGGCAGTTCATGGTTGTTGGGGGAGGGCTACCATTTTCTTTAGTGGTATGGTCACTGGTAACTGGCCCATGCTCCAGTAAATTACCCTCACCCAGGCTTAGGCAAGAAAGCAATTAAACTCAGTGGGCCAAACACACAGAGAGGACATGAGAGGAGGGGGTCTTGTTGAGAAGAAGGGGTCCAAGTCCCTTCAGTAGCTCAGGATGCTTCATGAACTTCAGCCACCAGCCCTTTATGTCTGATGTGTTATGGTGACTCCCTTGCATGTGTAATTAAATGAGATGTTTTCTCTTAATCTGTCCAGTTTATAGACCAGCTAAAGAATCAAGGATGGTGAAAGGAAGCCTTTCCTGCTGTAGGAAATCCTACAGCCAGTAGGGCGTGGCCTCTTATACTATTTATGCCGATGTAAAGCATGCATCTGGCCTCTTTTCCTGCTGCAGGATTCGGTTTCTGTTCTCTGTTCCAGCAGAAGATTCTGATTTGTGAGTCTACCCCTAAATAAATAACCTTCTATTATTCTCAATTCTGAACTAGTGTGAGATTTCTAGTAAGTGTCCATCTTCACTTTCCATTCTCTTACAGATTTGTATAATTTTATTGTCTTGATAAACCAATGATTTGTATACTTACAGGGACATGGGAGATTTATGGGCAGCTACACCACTGAAGAAAAAGGAACTATTTGCTGCCTGCCTGTCTTCAAGAACAGAAAGAGCCTGATGAGTCCTTATCTTTAAGAATTATTGCCTTAATGGGAAGAATTGTTTCTTATCTCAGCCTTGATTCTCTGTAATGTGACCAGACAGTGGTATCTATTGAGACTGTAATATGAACACCTCATGGCATGAGCTTTTATTCCTTGCCTAAGCAAGGCTTTAGATCTACAATGCCAATATGACACATAAGGCAGCCTTAGACCATGCCAGTCCTTTGCAATCACTCAATTCACTGAATGAAGCAATTTGTGTCCAAGTCATACAGCTTAAATTTATTTACACCAATTGAACCATTGAGTGTCATTTCATGTTCCAGACTTGTTCTGATGATGGCATATAATTCAGAAACGCTAAACTGGAAGAGCTATCTCCTGGGAGCAGTTCACAAGAACCAGAATGGCATGCACCTGCTTTGTCGATTTCCATTTAAGCAGAATTAGAGGTTACCTTACCGGATGCTCTAGCAACGGTAATGAATGAGCATTTTCCCTCTGTGGCTATGATAATAAATTCAGAAAAGGTCCAGTTCTGACACCCAAAGGGCAGCAACTTTACATCACTGACAATGTGCTATTAGCAGTTATTTTCCTGGCTCTTCTTCAGGCTTGGAGTAGGGAGGCTGGTGTTTTGTTTTATGGCATCGTTGCCGCGTTTTCCCAATTTGAGCTGGAGCGCGTTTGATGTGCGGAAGGACTGCAGTTTTTCATACAAAGTGAAAGAGTGGCTATTCACGGATTTCATGCATTCAGGGGCTCACCACGCACTGGAGTGTTGTATTCATAACCAGATACTAAATAAGCAGCAATAGTCCCGGTCTTACAGACCAGGAAGAAACCTTTATCTCTTTTCCAAAGTGTAGCCCTGCATGTGGTTTCCCAAGATGCTCCTGCTCCCCACACCTTTCACATGCTCAGCCCAACCCTAATGTATATATTTGAGCAATCAGCTGGGGATCCCTCATTGCACACCTAAACTATGACATTCCACCTCTCGTGACCATTGACTCATGCTCGTATCCTGATGCAAAATGTATTCTATTCAACCTCAACCATTGCTACAATATAACATTTCAACATGGTTCAAAATTCTAAAATCTCTTAATCCTGACGCGATCTCTTACCTCTGAGCACCTGTAATGTTCTTTTGAGGAAAAGAAAGTTTAAGTTATATAAGTACAGAGCAACCATTCCTATCCTCAAGGAAAAGAATGGTAACCCGGGAAGTAAAGATCATACGAAAACTAACCAGGGCAACCACCTCTCTGTGTTGAGCATCTGGAGCTCAGCATAGCATAGTCTGAGCTCTAGATGGGTTGAGGAGCCTTCTCCACGCCACATCTCTCCAGCCCTATTGCCACATGACCTCTCTTGGACCAGCTCCACTCAGCGCTTGCAGTCTTCTTCAATCGACATCACATGTTTCCAGCACCTCCAATATCAACAGTCTCTGTTGCAGCTTAGGGCTTCAGCTTTGCAGCCTGCACCTTGATGGACCAAGAAGCAAAGATGGAGGCATAGTAGGGATCAAGTTCTAAACCTCAAGGCCTTCCTCCCGCCTGACCCCACCTTCCAAATGCCCCACAACCTTCCAAAACAGCACCACCAGGTAGGACCAAGCATTCAAACACATCAGTTTATAGTGGACCTCTTACCCCCAAACCTCAACCTGCCATATTTAGTACCATAACAACATCTCACACTGCCCCCATCCTCCCCAGGACATAATCGCTGTTATCTAGTGTGAATATGCTCTATAACTACCCACCTATTTCCTACTAAGTAGCCTTCTCACCTATCAAATTGACTATCACGGCTTCACAGCGTATGCAAATCATCCTTATTCCACTCATCAATGGTTCCAAAGCCTGAGTATATTATTTTAGTTTTTGATTGACATTTATATTACTTATCTTTGCCTCATTTGTAAGAACTAAAAATTAAACTTTATCCCAGGTATTTATTAAATATAGGATCACAGCTAGAATATGGAGGACCATCCATGGTTTCAGGCCTCCTCTTAGGGTCTAGGGACATAATCTCTATGGATACGGGATGAACTGCCATTATCTTTTTCAAATCCATTCATTTGGCAATGAGGAAATGATACTCACATGAGTTAGGTGACCACTGTAGCTCATTACCTAACAGAGCAGAGTGGGAACTAGAATGTCATTTAGCTCAATGTCCTTCCCACCGTGCTATATGTACTGATTATTTTGAGTATTATCTCTATTATAGAATGACAATATGTTTTCTACGTTTTAAGAAAAGAACATTCTGAATTGTATTTGATTGTTTAAAGGTCTCATAATTTACTGGGTCTAAGGTAGGCAGAAGACCACGCTGAGGAACTTAGGGAAAGACAGAGTGAACTAAAAGAAGCAGCTCAAAGACTAGCACGCAAAAGCATCCCCAGGGGAAACTTCACTTCGTTGCAGCCACATCCTTAGCATTACAGAGTAGGATTTCCCACTCGGAACCCCAGAACTTTAATAAAGCCCAGGTCAATAAGATGCATACATAGTACTAGACTATTTTTGTTAGCCCAGAACTCTACAAAGAAAAGGTGTCTTTAAAAGATGTGAACTGAGCTTGCAGTGATGACATATTACATGATTAGGAAGAGTAACACATAGCAGAACTGTTCATCCAGCTCTAAGTGGCCACTTCTGGTCCCTGTGTTTTCCAAGTCCTTATGATAGAACCTCTGTTTTGGGTCACTTTGAAACTGATTTCTTCTAGAACTGCTCAAGTATTGTTGATGGCTTTCTGTCTGTGAACATTTGCTACCCTGGCTTCATGTCACCCTCATATATCAGATATATACTTTTCTTTCTTTCTAAAGTAAACATTCTTGGCCTCCACCCAACAATGGCTGCCACTGCCGGTAGGATGTTTGTACTCTGATGGGATTCTTCAGACTCATTTTTTCTCAACAGCGGGCTCGCCTGACACTAATGTGTCACATGTCTTCCTATTATGGCTTCCCTCACTTGAGCACTTTGGGCCCTCTCAGGTTGAATTCTTAAGTTTTTAAACTTTATCTTCAGGCAGGATGCAATGGTGAGAAGTCTTTCGTGGTCATTTTTTTGTCTCCTGTTTGTGGATCTGATAGGAGGTCTCCGCTACTGGTCCAGCCGACTCTCGTCATGCTTTCCCTCCACCATCATAGACTCTAAACTTCTGGGATGTTAACCCCAATTAAACTCTCTTTTATCACTTGGATATGGTGTCTTATGACAGCAGTAGAAAAGAGAAAATAAGACAACCGATAGGAGAAAATGGAGATTTCTGCCAATGCAGCCCACTACAGTGTACATGTTTATGTATACACACACACACACACACACACACACACACACACACACACACTGGCTCACATCTACTACCAAGTGACTTGCAAATGCAAACCAGGAAGCTTACTTAAATACAATCTCTCCTCTGCCCAGCTTCTCTTTAAACTCTACCTGTCCTCAGATAGAAGGGACTCGTATCTTAAGAAATCCAAAACTAATGCTCTTTTCTTCCAAGATAAGGCTTAACTTACAGTTCATTTCCAACCCTTTTTAAATTTCTCAAATTGTAGCATTGAAGAGAACCCATCGTAGGGGTACACAACTCCTGATGAGCTTTAAAGACAACCACACCTTTGGTTTTATAAATACATTATTGTTATGAGACCAAATTACAGTACTTGTATATAACTTGAGCAAATACTAACATTTCTTTACATCCCCCTAAGCCTAAACACTAAGTGGAGAGACCTGGATATAAGCCAGAATCATGCTGAGCCCTCAAAGAAAGCCACACAGAAACTTTAAAGCACTAACAATAACCTACTGAGCATTAATCCCCACAGGGACCTGCTCAGAGCCACCATTTGTTCCAGCCTGTGGTTCAGTCAATCTGGATTCTTCCACTTAAATGATCTTAGCTAGACATGGTTGTGACAGATCCTGAAACAAAAAGAAAGAGAAATGTGTGCATATGTGTTTGTG
>NC_022020.1:42614057-42617479 GCF_000317375.1 Microtus ochrogaster
GAGAGAGAGAGAGAGAGAGAGAGAGAGAGAGAGAGAGAGAGAGAGAGAAAGTTTTCTTTTCAAACTGCATTTTAAATCTTTCAATGTGATGAGACAGGCTTAAGTATTTTAGCAACCGCAGTTCTTACCCTGCAAGTAGCCCACTTTCTGTCTGTCTGTCTCTGACAGACGCCTAGGGTCCAGATGTTTAAGGTCTGGACGGTGAGAGTGGATTAGGAGAAGGCAAAACCTTGTTCACAGCAGTACCCCTGAGAATACCGAAGCACTGCCTGTCCTCGCCTTTCGTGGTGGCAGCCCTTCAGCTATTTGCTCCGTTTCCACGAACTTGGTGATGAATGAGGCTTCCCAAGAGCTTTTACACATGGGCTCTGTTATTTCACTGGGGCTCGCTGAGCACTTTAAACAGATGAAGACAAAGAAAGTCGGCCATATAATTCAGTGCCTGATTGCTTTCCCACATGTCCTGAAAAGTACAACTCTCTCTCCCTCGGGCAGCTTCGAGTGGCCGCCTGATGGAATCTGGTGAAGGCTGACAAAATTTGGGGGCGCTCTTTCAACACAAGGGAAGCAGCCTCAAGATGGGACATACCCTGCAATATTCTGTACCTGACAATCTGTGCATCACAGCCTGCAGCATGCATCTCGGGGGCGGGGTCTGGAGGAGGAGCTTACAGAGCCTTCTTCATCCTTTTCCAAGTCATCACCAGCACCTGGAGGGAATGAGATGCCCCGAATGTTTTGATGTGCTAACTGTAATCATAGCCTCTAAATAATTAGGTCATTGCTTTTAAAATGATTTTGCGCAAACACTTCCTGAAATGATTTTAAAAGAGACAATGAGAAAAGAATAGATGGGGTTGGCCCTCTGAATCACCCTTTCTGTGGCCACAGGAAAGTCGTGCTGACTTTTCTCAGGCATGCGCACCCAGGTGCGTGTGTGCACCTGCACGTGGGGGTCAGCAGTCAAGGTCAAGCATTCTTCTCAATCAATCCACACACTACATCTCTCTCTCGTTGAATCTGGAGCTCATCCATTGGCTAGACCGGCTGAGCAGAATTCCAGGAGTCCACCTGTCTCCAGCCCTCACCACTGGAGTTACAGACATAAGCCACCAGGCCTAGATTTTCAAATGGGCATTGAGGAGCTGAATTCGGGTCATGTTTGTCCACCAAACATTTTATCCTCAAGGGATCTCCAGAACCTCTTTGCTTATTTTAATGTAACACCGTTTTCAAGACATGGGATCGAGCTATAGCTATGCCTTCAGAGGCTAGGTAAGAAAACCCAGTCACAGTAGAGAGAAACGGGACAGAGAACAGAATTTAACCTTGGGATGCAATTTAGTGCAGGTAGTGTGGGAGGGGCAAGTGGCTGCAACTCCACCTTCACGGCTCCTCTTACTTTCAGATACATCACCTCCTGGTGCTTCGTCAACGTCCCTCGAGGGTGATTTTTGCTTGTGCAGCGCTTTGAACGAGTTCATTGAAAAGGCTTTAAGTAACATGTGCCCGGTAGAAGATCTCCCTTGGACTCCGGGCACAGTCTATTCCACACTGCTAAATAACAACAGCTCACGGGAAAATTATGCACAATCAATAGTCTGTCCACCGATTCAAATGCCCCCAGGGTCCAGTTCTGCAGTTTATTGTACATATATTCTAGGCACACGAATGGTGGAGGCTATGGATTCCTGCACAGCTGTTCCGCTCCGGTGGGGGCATGATTACTTTCAAGGGCTTGGCAAGAGCAGATGCTTTAAGAGCATGATAAGTATGTTTCTTTCTTCAGCCGATGCTCTTATTTACATAAACGGAACATTGATGGCCAACTGTCCTTTTGATACTGGAGGGGACGGTGGAAACTCCTGCCGTCAGTTCTCCTAGACATCAATAAGCACAGACATTCTCTTCTCTGCCCCCACTCCCTGCAACGCCCCACTCCCTCTCTTCATTCACTTTCTCTGAGAGTGGCGTTTCCCTCCACTCTTGTTCAGATCTCCTCCTCCCCCTCCGCAACCCCCCCACACCCCCACGGATTGTAGGAACTTGACTTTTTCCACACAAAGTCTTTGTAAGCTGAAGCAAGCTGAATGGGCAACATCCTATACAGAATGTCATTTTCTCCGCTGGGCTCCTACCTGATCCGAATCGCTGGATTTAGATAGCGGCTTATTTCCTCAAAGTCAAGATGTATGTCTGCTTGAACTTGCTGCAAAGTCACTCCCGTACCGTTAGCTCTGAAATCTGTTACCATGGTAAATAATATTCTGCCACGCATTCATCAGAGGAGGCTGCCGAGCTTTTCATTCTCACATAAGCAGAAAGCACGTAGCGCTAAAGGAACACTCTGCCTAGACAAAGTACGTGACCTGCTGGCCTTTTAAGTATGGAACAGTAATGGGGTTTTAAGCATGTTAGGTGATTCGCCAATGTAACCCTGTAGATATAGAAAAGTATTTTTGTGGTGCTTGCTCCCTGGGGTTTATAAAGTGCATTGCTGTTGTTGTTGTTGTTCTTTGCTGGCAGGTTTGGTTATTTGGGAGGGTATAGATCAATGCACCCATACTAGTGAATTCAGGGTTCTTGTAAATTCAGACTATTTTGAGGAGCTAACTAGAATGAGAGAATGATTTCCCTTTTCAGTTTTTCTCTGCACAAATAAACGTAACCTTCCCCCTCTGGGTTGAGTGCTCACACTCAGTCCAATCTCCTGCTTCTCTCCACCTCAACAGCCGTTCAGAGTTTCAGAAGCTCATTCCAAGCAGCTACTGCGTGCCCATCTCAGCTCACTGCCAATCAACCAGGCAGCGCTTTGTTATGGGTTTGGGCTCTCAGAGGGAAATGGCTGCTGTTTGGTAAGGAATACATATCTAGGCAGATTGTTCCGCTAAAGGAAATTTGGGCAGAAGGCAGCACACAGAGAGCTAGGAAAGCATCCTTTTTCTGTGCATAAAATGAACTCGCTGAATTCGAATTTCTGTGGAAAGAATCATGCTTGGCTTTCTACTCATTTCATAGATGTCTGTTTAACTGGGAGAAGACACTGGTCCTTCTAGGTAAAGCAAATGTTAGGCACCGGCGGACTGTCACAAATGTGGTAGAACTTCTTCTCAGTTGTAGAATTCCAGCAGAAATAGGAACACGAAAGACAGTGGGTGGTAAGAAACCACCATCTATAGACAGATGTTAGATCATCCTTCTAAGACTTATCATCAATGCTGACAGGACAGTCTATCAGTGAACAGTCCCCTGACTCTGGCCCGCAAAAGAGAAAGCTACAGATTAATTAAGGTGTTATTTGAAGAGTGTGGGTAGAGGCAGAAAAAGTTGGGCATAGTGCTTTCCATCCTGCCACCAAAGCAAGCATCATCTCTAGGGGAGAGAGAGAGAGAGAGAGAGAGAGAGAGAGAGAGAGAGAGAGA
>NC_022020.1:42617590-42628628 GCF_000317375.1 Microtus ochrogaster
CTGATATGGAAAATTCTTGAGGGAAATTAGTACAAATCTCTAAAACGTTGGGAGAAACTCACTCAGAAAACACATGTGTCAGCTCCATGCCTGTAAAAGCATAAAATGGAGTCTGTTTCAGGTAAATGACAAGTGGGCAAAAGTTACAGGGCAAAGAACTGGCACAGTATTTACTTCCACATCAGTGATGATGTTTGATGTTCCCTGTGGTCAGGGGACACTTTAGATAAGAGCAAGAAAGCAAGGAAGAAATTGCCTTGAAAGGCCAACATTAAATGAGCCCGCTGCTGGAAAAAGCTTTCTCTAGCAGGAAGAGTCTGTGAAGGCCACTGGGGCAGGAAGGGTCACAACCATCTGCAAACCAGGAAAAGACACAAAATGTCTGACCCCTTGTTCTTGGACTTCCAGCCTCTAGAACGGTGGGAAAATAAGTGTTGTTCAAGCTGCTCAGTCTGTGTCTGGAAGATGCAAATTCATAAAGATTCTGAGTTGTAGCTAGGGCACGTGCGCTGACCCACATGCGAAAAGAGTGCAAGTGGGTGGAGAGATAGACACTGTCTGAACCCTGGTACATGCAGAAGCCATCAAATGGCCAGGTAAAGCGGCAGCCACATCATTCTTGGTCCTTCTAAGTTCATTCCTCCCTTACCACCGACTCTGGTGGGAGCCAAGAACTGAGAATGCAAGGAAAAGAATGCAGCATCTGATTAACAGAAACCTTATGAAAAGAAAACAGAGAGATGAAAAGAAAAGCTTCCACCAGGTGGTGATGGTGGCGGCGGTGTAAGTCTTTAATCCCACACTCAGGAGGCTGAGGCAGGCAGATCTAGGTGAGTTTGAGGCCAGCCTGGTCCAGGATAGCCAAGGATACACAGAGAAACTCTGTCTCAAAAACCTAAAATTGAATACACACACATACATACATACATACATACATACATACATACATACATACATACATAACTATAAATAAGGAGAAGGATTCCATCTTACCCTGATGAGCTGCCCAGGGGTGTGGAACAGAATCCAGAGTCAGAGGGACATAGTCATAGCATGCTACAAGTCTTGACACCAAAATAATAATAATAATAAATTCCTAGTGATACAAAGATTGTTTTTTCACCTCAAAAGCATAAAACAGAAAACACAGATAGTGTGGCTCTAATTGCAGATCAGTATGTAAATGTTGCAAACCTAACCATATGAAGCAAAAACTAACCTGAAGGGAGGGAGAAAGAGAAGGAGGCAGAGGAAATCGTAGGGGCACTAATTTTCCATCTTACAGAGAAATCAAACCAATCGGCTTAAGTAAAAGGAGAAAGAAACAGAATCATTGACATGTTTTCTGAAGTTATAAAGAAAACTAATTACAGAGCTAAAAAGAATGACATAACCATCTACATGTTAGGCTAGGGTGATGAGCAGAAGTAGACACTGCCTGTCATCAGTAAACCAAGAATTGACAAATTGTACTTAAAGAACTACCAGAAACACTTTGAAAACTGGCTAAAGCGGGTATTGATGGAAATTAGCATGGGCATTGGCCAGGAGGAGCTATTCCGTCCTCATAAAGCCCTCGTGTCCTTGGTTTCCTCCACTAGGAATACCACTTGATGAGTTGTTCTGCTTTCTGGTGCTATGTCAAAAGCCTGAGCAAGCCAGCTTTCAAAGAGAGAATGTTGTTTAGGCTCATAGTTTGGGGGAATCTCCACCCATGGGCAGCTGGCCTCACTGCCTTAGGGTCTATGGCACCAAACCACATCATGACAGAAGTCCTTGACAGGCATGACCAGGGAACAAAAGAGACAAAGAGGAGACTGGCCAGGGCCCTACAATCTCCCCCAGTGGACACCATGTCCAAAACACCTGTCACTGGGTGTGGCACCTTCCTGCTAGTATCTCTGTAGGGAACAGGTCTTTGATGCACCAGCCACTAGGGGAAACTGAAGACCCAGGCTACGGTATTTAGGTAATAGCAAGTCCAAAAGTTAAGTATATATTTGTTTAACAACTGTCTCCGCTTTCCAAATGCTTACCAACATCAAAACCACAACCCCGTATGGAAAATGGACTTGGATCTGGCAAGGGACAGCTGATGCAGGTGGTGACAACGGCTCGTCGTACCCACTTCACAATCCCATCCCTGTTCCCTCTCCCTCAATAAATCCTTTCCACAGACTGGACACAATGAACCCTCTGCAATGAGACCTAGCAATGACTACTCCGTGGGCCCCAGTGCTCAGATAAAAATCCAGTCTGAATTGAGTGTGGTGGTGCACACCTTCAGTCCTGTCGTTCAGGAGGCAGCGGCAGGCAAAGCTCTGTGAGTCTGAGGCTAGCTTGTATGAGGCTACATACAGAGTTCAGGCCAGCCAGGACTACAGGGTGAGACACTAACCCCTCCCCCCCAAAAAAAGGAAAAAAAAATCACAAAGAAAATTCAGTCTGGAAAAACAGTGTGTGTTTAAGGACCCAAAATGTGGAACAAATGGTAAATTCAATTTTAATCACCCTTTCCAAATATGGACAAAAAAAAAAAAAACCCTAACAAGGTCCATTGCTAAGACATTGCTCCAACCATGTGGGTCAACAAACTTTGTCTGCAAAAGACTAGGAAACATATTGTCAAACATTGTAAGTTAAGGATCAACCACAGTCAGCATAAAAAAAGGAACAAAGCAAACTCACTAACTGTAGTTGGCTTACCCTTCAACAAAATTATCAAGGACAACAAGACATAAGACATTCTCCAATTACTAAAATTATATCACATAATGTTAAACTTAAATTGCTTTCGCTAATAGCAAATAAAATGCTATTGGCATTTACTGTGTAATTCTTGATATTCAAAGAATTTTGGACTAGGATCTGGTCAAATAAGATCTAAAGTACACCTTTTCCGTGCCAATTCATTCCCTTCAGGGACAAAATCAAGTCAAGCATTGAAACCAGTTATTCCTGGTGAGGCCCTTTCTTGGCAGCTAATATATTTGATTTCCCACATCTCCATCAAAATGAGATCCCTAAGTAGCTTCAACTATGCAGTCTATTGTTGTGTTCTGAAAAGCACATTAAGAGACAAACCTGAGGCTGTCTCTCAACAGCAGGTGATGCTGACTTCCAATTTTAGGGCATGGATTCCAAAGGATGCTTTGGTACTGCAAATAAGGGGCTGTAGAAACATAAGTATTAGCACTCAACATTGATGGCTTCCTGAAAAATGACACTTTAATTGATATGAAATTGTATTTATTAAGCCTCTTGGTACCCTGAGGCCTAATTGCCCTTTCTATTAAGATTTTTCTTTCTTCTTTTTTTTTTAAGCAATGAATGTAGATTAAAAGAAAAACTCAAGAATCAAATGAGATTCTGCATTAAAGTCCTATCTATATTTGTCAGAAAGAAAATCTTAGATCACATTAAGGACATGATCAAAAGGAATGTGAGTCACCAGTGACGAGGAAAAGCGATTGTCAGGCCACCCTAAAACAGAAAACGCGAAGAAAGTCTCCCAGCTTCCTAAGAAACCAAGACTGGACAGGATGGTCTTATCAAATACATGACTATAATTTCAATGCCCGGGTACCAAGGGAAGCGAGTGAAAAAACACCTCCAACAAACGACTGTAGGGTCAAGTCAAAGAGATAAAGAGATCAGCAAGAGCAGTCCCTGGATGTGGGGGATGACTCCAATTTATACAACCACCACCACCACCACCACCACAACAACAACAGAACAATCAATGTTGTGTACAGCCAAAAGGCAGGTTCTGTTTCGCTTTTAGCTTAACGGAGACTCATAAATGCAAACATGTTCCCACCATCACATCCCCAGGTATGAGCAAAGTCTGCACACAATACAGCTGAGATGTCTGCTCACGTTCTCTAAGGAGTCCGTCACACATGACCAGTCCTTCCTCCAGGCACTCCAGAGTTTCTCCAGCTGAAGACTGTCTCCAAACACTAATTCCAAACACTAATTAGACTGGGGGGTGAGGGCGGTGCGTTCATCTAACCTAAATGTAAAACGGTTTTTGTTCAACAAATTCCCACCCCAATCTTTGTACACTTCATAATCAAGGTGAAAATGAGACATGAGTCCACGTAAAAGTATTGAGTCCTTATTTAATTTTTATACTAAAACAGTAATTAGTTACAAAATATATCTCTAACTTCATCTTTACCTTAAGGACTGTGTTCACCATTATTTAGCTAAACAGAAACACCCATGACAAGAAATAGAAAAGAAACACTATTATCAATGGTGAAGAAATGAGTCCAGAGGCATAGTCTAAAAGACTAACACTCCCTTACAAGTTCTGCCTTTGAGTGGTATGCAGTAAATAAACTACCAGACACATCCTATAAAATCTCTAAAATTACCCATATCTTAATATTTCTAGTCACCCATTATGTAATCAAGATTACCCATTCCCTTCATCTTTGTAAGGTTCCTGGCTAAAAATCTAAGAAACTATTTCCACCAAGGCTTGTTCCACCAAAGTTTTCCTTTCCACAGAATAAAAATGTATTAGTTCTTCTCAAACACAAACGCATTTCGTCAGGGTTTGAATGCCCCGTGACCAAGCACATGAGACAAAGAGCACATGATGAAAGGTCCTACACAGTTATAAAGACCCATCATCTGTTGTGCTTCTATTTTATAGAGACAAAGATGAGAAATGTTCACTTAAATAGGCTAGTCAGAGACCATAGACTTGGCGGAAGGGTTCAAATATTGATCATCAAGAGGCCAGATGAGGTTTTTCCGGGACAGAAATGAGTTCGGTAAGATTAACTCAGTCTGTTGAGAGAACTGATGAACTCCTTCAAGTAACCATCCTTTGCAAGGTGTCAAAAGCTCATTTACAAATTTACATGAGGCTGCATGTTCCAAAAAACTACTAATTAAATGTATTGTGGTTAGCATGTTTAAGATAATAAACAAGGCTAACAGGCTGATGAAGGGAAGAATAAAGGCAAGTTTTCATGTCTAACCTTTTTCACATCACATGAAATGCAAAATAACAGTGCTTTGCGGGATACTTACTTCGAGAACCACCCTCATCTGATTTGCTGGCCCCCACCACAGGGTTTTTCATCCAAAATCTCTTGGCAGGTCAAAGGAGCCTACACCTTTAATTGATTTCTAATCAATATCCACAAAATTCCACTTCATATTGCTGGCAGATTATACTTATTATGGTTCTGCACAATCATAGTAAATGAATTATTTTCACAAATATTTTATTAATATCAACAATCTGGAAACAGTGGTCATTCTCTTCCTGGGACCATCAGGGCTTGTTGTGGTTTGAATAAAAATGGGCCCCACAGGCCCATAGGGAGTGGCACTATTAGGAGGTGTGGCTTTGTTGGAGGAAGCGGGGTCTTGTTGAAGGAAGTATGGCACTGGGGCTGGACTTTGAAGTCTCAAATGCTCAAGCCAGGTCCAGTGTGGCATCTTCTTCCTGCTGCCTATGGATCAAGATGTAGAACTCTTAGCTACGTCCCCAGCACCATCTCTGCCTACATGCCTCCATGCTTCTCACCATGACCATAATGGACTAAACTTCTGAAACTGTAAGCCAGCCCCAATTCAGTTCTTTATAAGAATTGCTGTAGTCATGGTGTCTCTTGACAGCAGTAGAAGTCTTGGCTAAGACAGGACAGCACTGGTATCTTTTGGTGACAGCAGCAGCAAAAGCTAACAAGTAAGAATGGGGAAGAGCCAGAGCCAGAAAAATAGCTCAGTGGTTAAGAGCACTTGCTTCTCTTCCAGAGGATCCATGTTTGGTTCCCAGAACCTACAGGGTGGCTCACAGCCATCTGTAACTACAGTTCCAGGGGATACAGCTGTCTCTTCTGACCTCCACGATCACCAATCTTGCCTGTGGTATACATACACACATGCAGGTAAACATTTATAGACATAAAATACAAGCAAAAAGTATTTTTTAAAGAATGGGCAAGATCCTTAGGAATTGTACTGAAAGCTTGTATGATGACTTTTCTCTAATTCTGCTTTCAAAATAGTCACAAAAAAAGCAAAGTTTCACAGAACAATATTAAATAATTTACATGGCTATATGCATATCTGAAGATATGTGCCTAACATTCAAATAAGAGCAACTCCAAGGTGAAAAAATAACTAATGAGAAGCAAAGATCTCTATACAATTAACAAAAACAATACCCTATAAACCAACTAGCTCAATTCACCAAGAAGTGAATTCTGTTCCCACTCCTTAAGTGGAGGAAAAAGAAGAGAATCATTTTTAAACTTTCCAAGCAACTTTCTCAGGTAGCTCAATTAAACTACCATTTGCCAATTAAGGCTCATCCCAGGCCAACAATGATATCATCCCGAGGCATCATTACCGTCTCTAAAATAGTAGGCATCAGACCTGCAGCTAACACTAAAATTACTGCAGTCTATTTTTAAAGCTGGTCAATTTATATTTAATAAGGTGTTAATCGAGTGTTTGAAATATTTCCAGTCTTTGGGTCTAATTTGATGGGTCTTTAAAAAGCTTGTAACCGGAAATTAGATAGGAAACACAAGGGTTACACATATAAAATACAGAAAGCACAATTTCCTTCAGATTTGGTTTCAACTCAATAAATATGCTTTTAATTGCAGCCCAATGCTTAGCTGTGCAAAAGATATAAAAAAGGGGAGGAGATTCATGGTAAGCACTAGGAGAGAGATAATCATTATTAAAGACTGAAGAAAGGATGGATCCACTTGAGAAAATCAGAAAAGCATTCCTAGAGGAAGTAAATGGTTCAGAAAATGAGGCTTGAGAGATGGATCTGATTTTAGAAGGTTCAGATTTCAAGCTGACAGAAACTCCAAGTAGTAAGAACCGCATGAGCAAAGATATACCAGAAACAGAGTGAAAAGGTATAGGTGCTGAGTTCCACGATGTAAAACTTCAGTCAATATATTAAATATCTCTCTGAAGTTAGCCACTGTGAGAAGCAAAAACAGTAATACAAGCCCCACTGTTGAAGTGCTCAGCTTGGATACCGTAGTAGTTTGAATGTAATTGGCCCCCATCAGCTCATATTGAGTGGTATTATTAGGAGTGTGGCTTTGTTGGAGGAAGTATGTCACTGTGTGGGGTCTGAGGTCTCACGGATGTTCAAGCTTTGCCAAGGGTCTCAATTCATTTACTGTTGCCTGCACAAGATGTAGAACTCTCAGCTACCTCTCCAGCACCGTGTCTGCCTACACGTCACCATGTTCCACCATGGTGATAATGGGCTGAACCTCTGAAATGAAAGCCACCCAATTAATTGTTTTACTTTATAAGAGTTGTCATGGTCAGGATGTCTCTTCGTGGCAAATAGAAACCCTAAGACAGAAGTTGGTACCAGAGACTGAAGTATTGCTGTGATATGCCTGACCATGCTTTGGTTTGGAGGAATTTGAACTTTGGTATTTTGAGTTAGGAAAGCAGTGTAATGCTTTAAGCACTGATTAATGGGCTATACTAATAGCAGAAAGAAAGAAAGTGGTGTTAAGGATAATTTGAACTATGGGTGCCTGGATCAAGAGGTTGCAGAGCAGAAGAATATTAAAATGTGGTCTAGAGATTGTTCTTGTGATATGTTGGTAAACAATGTGGCTGCTTTTTGTGCTTGTGTGAAGAGTCTGCCAGAGGCTAAAGTGAAGAGATTTAGATTAATTCCATTGGCAGAGGAAATCTCCAAACAGCCTAGTAAAGATTCTGGCGTTTGGTTATCAGTGTTAACTCTAGTGAAGATACATAATGAAAAGAAGCAAGCCTAGCAAGGAAAAATATTTGAGAAGAAAAGGAGCACCACATAATTGAATGGAGTTAAAATTCTGTGTTCAAGGAGATAAACAGATTAAGAAATGGAATAAAGGAATTGGTGACTTCAAGGCAAGATTCCAACCAGCTAAATTTCCAACTTGTGAAAAAAGAGATTAAAGAAAAGTTTAGGGGCAGGTGTAATGGTGCACATCTTTAATCCCAGCACACAGAAGGCAGAGACTGGTGGATCTCTGAGTTCAAGGCCAGCCTGATGTATAGATCCAGTTGCAGGACAGCCAGGCTTAGGCAGTGAGGGAACCCACTGAAAACAGAAAGCTGGTAAAGACATAACTAAACAAGGGGAACACGCTCCATCCCGGCAAACAGCAGAGTTTGCCAGCATCCGACACGTGGTTCTGGCTTTAGAGTCAAAGACAGAAGAAAGGCATTCTGGAATATTCTTCTGCAACTAAGGAAAGCTGCTGAGGCCAGGCATGTGTCTGGGTGTTTAGGAATGGAGGCCCAGAGGCCACCGTAGGAAGCTGTGAAGGAGAAGACTGGATTGCCTTGGAGACCCCAAGACGTTAGAGATGCCAGAGTCATGGGATACCTGCTGAGGAGAGCTGCTAACAAGGAGTAGAATCAGCCCAAGAGAAAGAAGTGTGCTGCAGTCAGCAAAGCCAAAAGGAGTTGGAGAACTGAAAAGCACTTTGACATCAAACATGGAGATGCAGAATTTGGAGTTTGCCCAGTTGGTCTGATCTTGCTTTGGTCCAGTATGTCCTCCTTATGCTCCCTTTCCTACACTTTGGAATGGTGATGTATATCCTGCACCATTATATGTTGGAAGTATGTGATCTGTTTTGTTTTGTTTTGTTTTTGTCTATTTTATAGGGATTTACAGTTAAGAGATTGGGTGAATCTCAGAAGAGAATTTGAACTTTGGATGTTTAAACATTGTTGAGACTGTGATAGATTATGGAGACTTTTGAGGTTAGACTAAGTGCATTTTGCTTGGTAAGATATGACTACAAGTCTATTGGCACCAGAAAGTGGAATGTGGTAATTTGAATATAATTGGCCCCCATAATCTCATAGAGAGTAACACTATTAGGAGGTGTGGTTTTGTTGAAGTTGGTATGGCCTTGATAAAGGAAGTGTACCACTGTGGAGGCAGGCTCTGAGGTCTCTATATGCTCAAGCTATACCCAGTGTCTCAGTCTACTTCCTGTTGCCTCATGATCAAGATGTAAATTCTCATCTCCTCATGTCTGCCTGCATGCCATCATGTTTCTCACCATAACAATAATGGACTAAACCTCTGAAACTGTAAGTCACCCAACTAAATGTTTTCCTTTATAAGAATTGTCATGATCATGGTGTCTCTTCACAGTAATAGAAACCCTAACTAATCAGGGTGTAAAATAAATTAATTAATTAAATTAATAATAAAAAACCTAACTAAGACAGGCATACGCATGTTAGCCACTAACTTGGATGAGCAGCCAGATGACAAGGGCAAAGCGAAGCACTGCCCTTTGCAGAGCACAGAGAGGTGCTGTGCTGGAGCAGCAGAGACACCAGACAAGAAGGTAACACAGTGTTTATTAGAAACTGCATATGCAATTTAACTTATGTCAAAGGCAAACA
Organism: Microtus ochrogaster; assembly: GCF_000317375.1. NCBI lineage: Eukaryota > Metazoa > Chordata > Mammalia > Rodentia > Cricetidae > Microtus > Microtus ochrogaster. Next base: position 42,627,023 of record NC_022020.1, read on the forward strand.
AAGCACAAATATTCCTCATATAGAATGAATTTGGAAAAAAAAAGAAAAAGAAGGAAGGAAGGGAGGGAGGGAGGGAAGAAGGAAAGGAGGAAGGAAGGCAGAAAGAAACAGAGGGGAGAATGAAATAATCAACAGGACTAGAGCGATGCCTCAAAAATTAAGAGAGCTTGCTTCCAGAGGACCAAACTCAATTCCCAGTAACCATATCAGGTGACTCACAACCACTTATAACTCCAATGCCAGGGGATCCAACCCCTGACCTTCATGGACAGTCTCTCTCTCTCTCTCTCTCTCTCTCTCTCTCTCTCTCTCTCTCTCTCACCCACTCTCACTCTCACTCATAATTTAAAAAAATAAAGAATAAAATATTTTTTAAAAATATCAACAATCCACTAGACCATGGACAGAAGATGAAGTTCACAGAAGAAATTGCACTAGCCCCTAGACATAACACAACTTGCTTCCCTGCTCTTATTTGAAGAGTGTAGGCTGAATCAACACTGTGACGCTCTTTCTCACAAATCCGAGAGACCAGAGTTCTAAGATTGTTTATCTTACTGCTTGCGAGACCCTGGCAAATGATACTGCAGGGCGCATAGTGTAACAGGACTCCTGTGGAAAGTGATTAGGAACTTTCTAGACTCCTTTAAAGCACAACAATGACTGTCCCTATATATTTCTACCTGATGGTTCTGCTCCAGTTATCAGATAATTTGGGGGACAGAGCCCATGTTGAATATACACCAGCAGCACCAACTTGCCAGATCCATTAGACAAAAAAAAAAAAAAAAAAAAAAAAAAAAACCTAGCAGGGGTGATGTGGGATTCCCCTCTGTATGCTGTGAACACCATTGGTTGATAAAGAAACTTCTTTGGGCCTATAGCAGGGCAGAACAGAGCTGGGGGAGGGGAAAACTAGACTAAATGCTGGGAGAAAGAAGGCAAAAGGAGATGCCATGTATCCCTGTCGGAGACAGATGCCAGACGCTGGACAGAACTTTACCCAGTAAGCCACAATCACGTGGCAATACACAGATTAATGGAGATGGGTTAGTTCAGGATATAAGGACTAACTAAAAATATGCTTAAGCTACTGGCAAAGTAGTGATTCAAATGATATAGTTTCTGAGTGATTATTTTGGGTCTGGGCAGCCGGGAATGAACAAGCAACCTTCTACGATGCAGGAGAACAACTGTATTCCAAAGTCAGTAACAAAAACCGGAAACTGAACACACCCTGATTTCCAATGTGATTCAAAGGCAGGGCATTACCTCAGGTATGCTAGCACCATGGGGACTGTTTTCAAGTCTCTCCATGATAGAGATGCACAGTGGATAGTGTATGATTCAAATGATATACAGTTTTAGGTTTGCTTTAGTTCCCTGAAAACCAAACCATCCAGTTTTTAATTCACCAGCTCAGCAAAGCACTGGCTATCACAAGAACTAGGGAGGGTAAATAGGAATCCATTGCATGTTTCTTCTGTATATGCTTGGAATTTTCAAAATTAAAAATGTCCTAAAAAATGGCATTAGCTAAGGTATGAAAGTATCATCTTAGTACCATGTCCCTGAAAAAAAGAAAGGAAGGAAAGAAGGGAGGGAA
>NC_022020.1:42629040-42635553 GCF_000317375.1 Microtus ochrogaster
GGAAGGAAATAAAGAATTACACAACACTCCCCAATCCTGAAACTGCACTGGATTGAAACCTGGTTTAGCAGAGCTGATTATGGAAGTTTATAATCCCAGATAAAACACTTTCATCTTGTAAATGAGGCCCAATGTCCTAGGCCTTGGGTTTCAGCCCATCCCTAACGCCATGACAACAGAAAAAGAGGGTGGGATGTCAACTTTAACAATTACAGTAGGAGTAAGAATGATGGTTATAATGTAGACAGCAAATACCTGGAAGTGTTGTGGTGTTGTTATACACACACATACTAAGCCTGAACAACACAGTGTGTGAGAAGACAGAACACACTGCTGGCTCACACATACAAACACACACACATACACACACACAATAAGCCTGACAAACAGAGTGTATGAGCAAACAGAAAATACTGCTGGCTTACACACACACAAACACACACACACACACACACACACATTCGAAGCCCGAACACAGTGTGTGAGCAGACAGAACACACTGCTGGCTCTGGTTCAGCCATGGGGTATGGGATGCATGGGGCATGTCTGGTTTACAAATGAGCAGCAAGCTGAAGGGAGTCCTTAAGCCAGGAACAAACACGTGACCAGGCAGAGCCCTTAGTACAAATCTGCCTCTGGTTGCTGCAAGGAAGCAATTTATTACTGCAGGCTAGAGGGGAAAGTTGGCACAGACATGCTCCACACGCCTCTTATTGTGAACCAACTCCAGATGTTAGCTAGAATGGCTGAGCAACATCAAAATGTCACACAAGCCCAAAGCATCTATTGAATAAACTGTAGCAAATATAAGGGCAAAGATTAGTGCAAAGATAGAATTCCGCGGTGTCTCCCACTGAAAAGATAAGCGCCTTCGTCTGATCCTAAGTACCCTGAGACCAGAAAATGTATCTTCTATCTCTTCACCACATATTTACTGAGGCTCTGTTAGACTCCACGCAAGGTGTTAGTGATGAAACAATCCATGGCATTCATGTGAGCAGAGGTAGAGGATTAAAGAGAGGGCGATCTCACGTCCAGGTGAGGAGGGCCACTCACACTTCAGGAGGCTTGGCGTGAGCCAACTCAGCAGCAGATGGTCAAGGGACCTCCATCAGGAGGGAACACGTAGTTCCAAGCAGCAGTCAGGAGCAAAGCAATTGCGGCTTGTCAAGTTGCAATTGAGAAAATAATAATTTACCAGAAAAAAACAGAACCATGGCACAGAGAAAATAAGTCCATACAAAAGATACAGGACTGCCCTTCAAGAGGAACTCCATGGGTGTGGGAGAGGCTCCCAGGGGCCAGGGAGGGACTGTGAGAGACTGAGGGCACAATGGGCACAACTCAGTCGTCGGTCCAGCCAGTTGCCAAATCCTGAGCCTCCAGAGGTTAAGAGCACTGACTGCTCTTCCAGAGGTCCTGAGTTCAATTCCCAGCAACCACATGGTGGCTCACAGCCATCGGTAGTGCAGTCTGGTGCCCTCTTCTGGCCCGCAAGCATGCAGACAGACAGAATACTGTATACATAATTTAAAAAAAAAAAACAACTGAGCCTCTTTCCATCCCCTGTCCCTCTACACCACTCTTTCATTTAACGCACAATGTAAATTCAGTGGGCCAGCTGGATCGTACTCTATTTTCACCCTACACCTTTTTTTCTCTCCTTATTCCCCCTGTTTTTCTTCTTCTTCTCCAAAGAACACACACGTTCATGGTTTGCAAGTTTCCTTGAGAAAGCATCTTGAGAAAAGGCCACTCTGCATTGTGTGACAGACATGTCAGCCTCTCTCTCTTCAATCTACCTTCGCCAGACTTCATCTCCGCGTGGCACCTTTTCTGCTAATTCCCCTGTCTGTTCTTATTCTCTCATCTACATCTTCTCTGTCGTTCATCTATTAATCACTAGTGTTATGATTTATTCTTTCTTTCCATTCACAGACACGATGATTAATGGACACACAGTCTAACAGTGTTCCTTTACTCTCCAAAGCTGGGGCTAAGCTGGTGACTTATTTGTGATTGACTATTTTTGTTGTTGCTTTGTGTTTTGAGACAGGGTTTCTTTGTGTAGCCTTGGCTATCCTAGAACTCACTCTGTAGACCAGGCTGGCCTCAAACTCACAGAGATCTGCCTGCCTCTGCCTCCCAAGTGCTGGGATTAAAGGTGTGCCACCATCGCCTCTTAGTCTCTTTTCACAGTGGGTCTACCTGTGGGTAGAAACTGTTGTTGCAAACAATATTTTACTCTGAGAGGGGGACTGGAGATAAAGCCTGGCTGTGTCCTTAACCGCATCCCAATAGAGTAACATGCCATTTCCACCCTGCTATACCCTAGCCCCCCAACCCCAACAGCCTCTTCAACAAATAGTACTGGGAAAACTGGATAACCCCATGTATGAGAATGAAACCAGACCATCTCTTACCTAGACAAAAACTTCTTCAAGTAGATCAAAGGCCTTAATATAACACCTGAAATTGCTTAAAGAAAACATAGGAGGATGTTCTAAAAGATATAGGCATAGATGAAGACTGCTTAGACAGGGATTTTTTTTTTTGGCCTCGCAGGAAATAGGGCCAACAATTAAACAATGGGACCTTGAAAAAATCAAAAAGGCTCTGCACAGCGAAGAAAACTGTAAATACACTGAAGAGGCAGCCTATAGGATGGGAGAAAACCATTGACACTGTACCTACAGAAGATTAACATCCAGAACATGGAAGGAAGGAAGGAAGGAAGGAAGGAAGGAAGGAAGGAAGGAAGGAAGGAAGGAAGGAAGGAAGGAGAAGAAAGAGATGACCCATAAATATATTTTAAAATGCTCAGTACCCTTAGATATCAGAGAAATGCAAATTAAAACTATTATAAGATTATATCTTATTCTAGTTAGCAAGGCTATCACCAAGAGAAGACAAGACAAGAAATGCTGGCAAGGATGTGGATAAAGGGAAACTCTTAGAAAAAAAAAATGTAAACAGGTCCAGCCACTACAGAAGTCAGTGCGGAGAAATGTCTCAGAAAACTAAAGTTAGAGCAAACACGAGACTGAGCTATAGCACAGCACTCCTGAGCATATACCCAAGTGACTCTATATCCTACCCCAGAGGTGCTTGGACAGCTATATTTATTGCTGCTTAGTCACAATAGCAAGGAAATATGATCAGCCTACACATCCACCATCAGATGAATGGATAATGAGAGTAAAATGTACGTATACATTGAAATTTTATTCAGCTGTAAGGAAAAAAATGAGGCACAGAAATACAGGCACAGCATGTTTTCCCTAATAGGCAGATTTTAACTCCTAATTTTCATAGATGTAAATATACATGGCACCGAGTATTTTTAGAAAGCAGAAGACTTTGCAGGGGACATGAGAGAAAGAAAAGGGACACTTTAAGGGTTCAAGGGGCAGTAGAGCCCGTGTGGTATGAGATGAAGGGAAAATACTCTAGAGAGAACAGCTAGGAGTGGGGAGGCTCAAGGGAGTGGGTAAAGCGCTTAAGAGATGGCTCAGCAATTAAGAGTGCTGGGTGTTCTTCCACAGGTCCTGAGTTCAATTCCCAGCACCCACATGGCAGCTCACAGCCATCTGTAGCTGTAGTCCCATGGGATCCAACACCCTCTGCTGATGTACAGATGTGACAGCAGACAAAATAACTTATACCATTTACATAAAACTGTCGCTGCTGTTAGCTGCCCACCAAGACTATACAGTAACATTCTAGTTTGGGGGACACCACATACTCTGCTCACAGGACGTAGAGAAATCAAGCTGGAACTTGGCTGGAAGCTTCCTCCCTATTGACTAGCCCACATCGTCCCAGAGATACTGCAAAGGCTGCTTGGGAGAACTGTCACAGAGGGTCTCACTCAACAGTGACCCCTGCACTCAACTCTACGGACCAACCAGGCAAGATGTGTCCGGTGACTCAGTGGAGGCGAGTCCCTGACAGGGTAACTAAACACTTTCTGATCGAAAGTAAGGCCGGCTCCAGAGGAGGGAATCCGTGCCTGGTACTGTGAACCTGCTCAAAATCCCACAGCCGGGGCACTCACAGATCTTAGTCAGAAAGCTACAGCTGTTAGACTGTTAAATGGACACGGTGCACCGGTCAAACTACTTTCTAAAGAACTGTGTCAATGAACATAGATCAGCGCTGCCTTTAGATATTTTTTTTTTTGGTAAGAGTCTTTTTTGCAGACAGCCGTAGCAACTGCTGAGACTCATACTGACCAAAATGATATGAATAAGTGATGACTGAACTTTCAACCATAAATGAGACATTTCCGCTTATGTCAATAAGCAGAACTATTTATTGGAAACCACAACTTTTCTGTCTGAGTGGGAGAACTACTTCTTACCTTGGTCAAAATGACGAAAGCAACAGACAAGGGAAGGTCCCAACCTCTGTCTTGGCAAGTGTGGCAGAACTTAGGTATGAAGAAAATGTAAACCAAAAAGGAAACATAGAACTCTTCAAAGCCATTCTTTAGAAGGGCACTCTCTGGTTAACTCTGGGCGCAAAATTCGTGGGCTTTGTTCTTTGACCTCCTTATTCGTGCCCAGAGAAAGGAATGTAGCTGCCCAGTTGCGTCCTGTGTCACTTCAAATGAAAAGTCGCTTTGACGGGCAATTCCTACTCTTGACAGAGGAGGGCAGTGTGGAGCTGCTGGCTGGTATATACCCCGCCCTTTTTAGGATGACTGACAACCCCGAACACAAACACAGACCCACTAGTACAAACTCAGAGAAAAAACTGACTTTTGCAGAAGACAGATGTGGGAAGAAAGCACCCATGTGAAAAACGGAGACAAGAGTTAGGGCTGCGAAGAAACTGTAAGCTGAGGACGGCAGAATGAGGCCGCCAGGTCTGATAGACAGCTTGTCTCTGCTCAACACCTGCGCCAGCTTCCCTTCTAGATTTGCTGGGTCGATGTCGAGTGTGTCCACTCTGTGTATTTCACTTCCCGAGCTCCTTGTCATCTAATCTGATGCTTTGAAATGAACCATGAAACTTCCTTATCCATTCATTTTGAAAATATATTCTGACTTGTTAATCCCACTCTTCTTTAACAGACAATTTCTATAGTTTATATTACAAAGAGTGGCAAGGGCGATTATCATTTTTAAAACTGAGCAGAGCAGAGCTTCTGCAATGAGCAGCGCTACCGTTCACTCGCGCAGATGCTTGTTGGTGGAGGGAGAAAATGAACTTACCTTTCTCTTCTGGAGAGCAAAGCAATTATGACTTGTAAAATAATACGGAGAAATTGTCATTCAGTAGGAAACCAAGGGAACCGTAGCATGGAGAAACACAAAGGAAAACGATTCTGCACAAAAGATAATTTACTTTATCAAAACTTCCCATTGTGGGTAGAAAAAGGAGTTGCCAGAACTGTCAGAAAAGTACAGCAATATTTTTTTTTTGAGGAAAAATAATTTTCTCCTATTCACATTCGGAGAGTTAGCATCAGAGCTGTTACAGGGAGAAGTCTTTCTCTGAAAGTAGAAAGCAAGGAACCATGGGTAAAGGATGGATGGAAGGATATCCCACACATGTTCTAGAATACACGCTTTTGCACACACACACACAAAAAAATGAGCAATTGCCACAAACATACTCAGGTCTAAAGTCCAGAGTTCAAGGAAGAGAGAGAGAGGGAAGGGGAGGGAAGAGGAAGGAGGGAAGGAGGAAGGAAGGAAGGAAGGAAGGAAGGAAGGAAGGAAGGAAGGAAGGAAGGAACTACAGACTACTCTTTAGAATAAACAATCAGTACCAAGTGAGAGGTGGCCACCCTTGTGGACTTCAAAGGCATTGAGAGCGTCAGTGTCTCTGTTGCAGTTCTGGATGAACACAGCATGAATCTACCAGGTTAGGTATTTAAGCTTCTATTTGCAGCCCCGAAAGCCACAGCCAGCACTCAATCCCTCCTATTGCTTCCTCTTTGACGTGGGAATGACACCATTTGCCTGTCAAAAATGCTTTTGGCTTCAGGCAGTGATGGTAAGTGCTCTCGGTCAAAGCATTAAACATTACAGGACACGGCACAAGCTAGAGGCTGGATGACGCTTGCTGACGTCGCTTCCCGGCTGCTGACGTGTTCACAAATCATGCCACTCCCCCTGGGATGAGGATCGCCAAAGAAGTCCAGAGATCGCTCTCTGTTTCCCATGCATGGTGTTTCCTCCCACAGTGGCTGTGATCAGGATGGCACAGTGGATACAGAGAATGTATGCTCTTTAAGAGGGAGGAACAAGTATTGAATTTAAAAATCATGTCTAGATCTTACGTACAAATCCGTTCATATTCTCTTCCACCTCCCTGCTGCCCCTCCCCCCCCCGCCCCGCGCTCAGACTTCCTCCTCTCTCTCATTCTTGCTTTTGTTTTTGTTCTGTTTTACACACACACTTATTCTTAACCCTAGTTTCTTAATTTGAATATAAAAGACAATGTCACATTTCTGCACAGGAACACTGCAGAATGTTCCATCTCAATGAAGAGATTTGAAC
>NC_022020.1:42635781-42637304 GCF_000317375.1 Microtus ochrogaster
AAAAAAAAAAAAAACAGGCACAGTTGCCCCACACCCACTATCCTAGGCGCCTGTTGCATTCACAAACTTTTAATTATTTCAAAGTTACATTGTATACTAATTTAAAATCCACCTCTGCATAGCTTTCTTCCCCGAGTATAGTTCTGCACTTGGGAAACAACGTAAATATCCAATCTCTCGCCTTCGTTTTCACCTTTTGACGCATCTGGTAGCAATTATCTGCCTCACCGAAACTCTACAAAGTCCAAGACTTATTCAAAGTTTTGCTTCTCTGAGAAACTTTGCTCAGACTTTGCAAAGCGTGGGCCCAGCTTTGGCAGCTCTGAGGGATTTTTAAAGAAAGGATCTTCTTTCAAGAGTAAAATGTTCTTTCCTGGGACACATTCAGATAAGTGAACTTAGAAGACGCACATAGAAGCTTATAGGTGGGTCAAGACAATAATGGGTAGAGGCTCAGTGTCCATCTCAAGTAACAGGAAGCAAAAATGATGCAGGGTGGAGCAGGGAAGCAGCTGTGAGGCAAGAGAGCTGCAGATTGCATATGTGATGGGGATGGATATAAAAACTGTAGAGCACAGTGATGGTTTGGATGCAGAAAAATAATCAACAGAAGCAAAAGATGTCTAATATACTGGATGTTCTGTTGTTTTCTGTGGCTCCTAGACACCATGACAGCCTTTGCTTAGCCAAGCATTCTTGGAATGCTTATGCAATGCCTGCTTTTTTCCCCACTCCCCTGGAATCAGAAACTCATGCTAAGGAAGCTTGACAAGGACCCTGTCCTCAAGGAACTGATGTCACAGGGCAGAGCACAGACAATCCCTGAGTTAATGATTTAGGTCAGCAATAATGGCAGTATTTTGCGGATAAATAAAGTCATTCGCCATCTGTTTTTCTTAGATCAACTTAACTCTCCATCCTCCATTTTTTTTCCTAAGATACATTATTACATTAGTCCCTAAAAACACAATGTTATTTGAAGAGTTCAATTAAATAATATAATATACTAGTTACAAAGCAGTTATTCAACTAAGGCATGGGTTATTTTTAGTATACACTTTATCATCAGCTGTTTTGTTTTTTCATGCACTAGCAATACTGGGATGATGTGGGAGGTGACGTATGCTGTAAATGTTTTATTGCCACTGGTTAATAAAGACACTGCTTTCAGCCAGTGACTTAACAGAATATAGCCAAGCTGGAAAAGATATAGGGAAAGAGTAGATAGAATCAGGGAGACGCCACGTAGCCACTGTTGAGGACAAAAGCCTCCGCTGGAGCCCACAGAAACTTTGCCTGTAGGCCATGACCTCGTGGTGATGCACAGATTAGTGGAGATGAGTTAGTTTAGGATATAAGAGCAAACTAGATGGATGGAGGTGGGCTGTCCTTGGACTTCCCACAGGTCAGGGAACCCTGATTGCTCTTCAAGCTGATGAGGGAGAGAGACTTGATCGGGGGAGGGGGAGGGAAATGGGAGGCGGTGGCGGGGAGGAGGCAGAAATCCTTAATTAAATAAATAA
>NC_022020.1:42637404-42641022 GCF_000317375.1 Microtus ochrogaster
TTTGGGTCTAAGAAGTTAGGGACGAACTAACAGCCTTCCCCAACAAATTGGCATGCCAAGGTGGTCTAAAATGTTTGGGGTTGATGCCCGCCACCCACTTCGAGTCTACATGCTTATGTGCCCACACAGGGTTAGCAGGAAAGTAGCTGAGACCACGCCCACAGCTCAGTGGCCCCTGCCTGGACAAGCAGCGGAGTTGGGACTGCTAGGTGTGCACAGGCAGGAGAGCGTGGTGGATTCCCGCTGCCATACACAGAGATATTTCTAGGTCATGCAGTGTGTTGCATGGCAGATTTAGTTGTTACTCGGATAAAAGGGTTTATGTTCCTTCTCAGAGTTAAAGTGGTGAGCGCGGCTCCTAACTGGCAGTCTCAGAGCTGGCAGTAATGGTACCTCTGCCATATTGAAAGGCGGAGAGAGGTAGAGCCAGCATTCAGAGCTGCTGCAACCAAGCTGCTTACCATTTTAAGAAGCTGTCCTGGTCAGAAAAGGATTACAGATACACAATAAAGACAAATTCAGATTTAAAAAAAAAAAAAGACCTCTAAATGGGTCACAATGTGTTTAAAAAATGTACATAGGCTTGGGAGAGAGAAAAATAAAAGAGTATAGAGAGCTATATGAAAGTAAATGGTTTTTCAAAAAAATAAAACCAAGTCTTTAAAGAGACAGAGTAAAGACAGTCCTAATAGATAAAAAAAAAAGTAAAGAAAAATAAGACACATAAAGATGGAATGTGCACAGAGAGTCTGGATTATGTATATTATTGTGTTTTCTTTGAATTTTTTTGACTGTGAAATAGCTAAGTATAGAGAGACATTTCATTGTATGGTAAGCTAAGCTAAACCAACTTATATACTTTAAGGATATGTTGCTTTGGAAAAGAGGTTCTACTTTTGTTTCCACAAAGGATGAGAACCTATTGGTTCCTTTCAGACTAATGAGGTTTGATGGACCAAGATCCCCCCAAAACGTTGCCATGAACACCCCCAAAAATTACTTTGCCCAACAAAAAGTAGGAAGCAGTTTGCAGAAAACTATGCCCAAATCCCCAAATATTATTTATAAATGTTTACATTTAAAGGAGGACATGCTATAGAGATGGATAGTTTGCACTAGTATTGTTTATTGATGCAAATTTAAAGTCAATTTTATATGTATACTTCTGCTCTTAATTAAGGAATTGTATTAGTATGGCTTATTTAAAAATGTAATGTGTAATTAAGAAATATAGGTTAATAAAGAGTCATCTATAATAATCAAGCTTGTAATCATGTTAGGTTTTCTAGATATATAGAGATATATTTTACTTAGCTAGACAATCTTCAAACCTTTCAAAGACCTATGAAATATGGCATTTAAAATGTCTTAAGAACTTAAGACTTTTCATGACAATGAGACACATCTGCTCCCGGCAGCACCAATAACTTCAAAAGGAAGATGGGCAACAAAGAGGCTCCTTATGGAGTTCGTTAGTCATTTGGGCAAGAAATTGCTTTTGTCTGGACTGTTTGATGTTATGTTGTATGAACTAGATATGCAGGACCCACAGAAAAATGACTGCTGAACTTGCCTAAAGGTGATGGTGCTTCAGGGTTCCTGCTTCATGAAAGAGACTGCCAGATATTCTGCAGGACACAGAAGAAAGTGACTGACAAACTGCCAATATAGGAGGAACTGTCTTTGAAATTTCCTGCTTCATGGAAAAGTCTGCCAGATACTATGGGCCTGAGGCTGAATACAGAAGATAATACAGAAGAACTTTGGGTGACTGTCCAGTCTCTGTCAATTCAAGAGTTTTGGAAGTTGCTTACAATGCAGTTCTTGTTTACTTAGGTAATATTATATCCTTCTGAAGTCTTTGATGAAGTTGAAGAATAAATAGTTATAGTTTTGCTTAGTTATGATAAAAGATAAAATAGATAGAAATATTGTAACTTTAATTTTTTGTTTATATAACCCTGCTATGCTAAAGTTAAAATCTTCATTTTTATTTAGACAGAAAAGGGGAGGTAACAAATTGGAACACCAGACTGAAATCCCAAGGTCCAAATCAGGATCAGAAGGAGAGAGAGCACGAGCAAGGAACTCATGACCGCAAGGGGTGCACCCACATACCGAGACATTGGTGATGATCTATCGGGAACTCAACAAGGCCAGCTGGACTGGGTCTAAAAAAGCATGGGATAAAACCAGACTCACTGAACATAGCAGACAATGAGGACTGCTGAGAAGTCAAAAACAATGACACTGGATTTTAATCCTACTGCACGTACTGGCTTTGTAGGAGCCTAGGCAGTTTGGATGCTCACCTTACTAGACCTGGAAGGAGGTGGGAGGTCCTTAGACTTCCCACAAGGTAGGGAACCCGGACTGCTCTTTGGGCTGATGAGAGAGGGGGACTTGATTGGAGGAGGGGGAGGGATATGGGAGGCGGTGGAGGAGAGGAGGCAGAAATCTTTAATAAATAAATAAATAAAAATAGTTAAATTGAAAAAAAAGAAAAGGGGAGGTAATGTGGGAGGTGATGTATGCTGTGAATATGTTTCATTGCCATTGGTTAATAAAGAAACTGCTTTTGGCCAATGGTTTAACAGAATATAGCCAAGCTGGAAAAGAGAGAGAAAGAGAGAGAGAGAGAGAGAGAGAGAGAGAGAGAGAGAGAGAGAGAGAGTCAGGGAGAAGCCAAGTAGCTGCCGCCAAGGACAGAAGCCTCCACTAGAGCCTACTGAAACTTTGCCAGGAGGCCATGACCTCGTTGTGATGCACAAATTAATGGATATGGGTTAGTTTAGGATATAAGAGCTAGCTAGCAATATGCTTAAGCTATTGGCCAAACAGTATTGCAAATAATATGGGTTCTGTGTGATTCTTTCAGGTCTAAGAAGCCAGAACGAACTAACGGTCTCCTCCAACACTGTGAGGGGAAGAAAGTTTGGGAGAGGCCTTATTGATCTTCCATTCCCTCTATTTTGCAGTTCAATCATCTGCTTGCAAGGAATCGAAAGCAAATGAATATGGGTGACTTTAGCAGAGGTCACACACAGAGGTTTGAAACCATGCTTCCTCACACAGCTATTAGCAGAGAAGCAAGTCTGATCCAAGCACCAGGTATTCCCAGCTCCCAGGTTTAGATGTGACCAGACACAGCCTTCAGGTGGAAGCCCTAAGCCCACAGAACAGCCATTTGGACCAGTGATTCAGAGAGCTATAAAGAAGCAATGTTTCCCTCTAGCCAGCAACTCTGTTCTTACTAAAACAAAAGACTTCTGAAGCTACACTTACCCATAAAAGGCTCCACCTCATCCCCTTTCTCTTCCCACTCATTCCCCGCCTTAACCTATCCCAGAGAGCCTCCACCTGACTCCTCTTAGCAATGCATTCTTCTGGTCTGCACTTCTACCCATTTCAAACTCAAATGCCAGTGGCTTGTAATGCCTATTGAGTTAGTGAACCGCTGCAGAGAGTAAGAGATACCTGACTCAGGATCCATTGAGGGGGAAACATTCCCTCTGCTTCTCCCAGAGAGCATAAAGAGAAAACCTCCTTGACACCACGTACACACACACACACACACACACACACACACACACACACACACGCATTTCTAAAAACACA
>NC_022020.1:42641122-42644280 GCF_000317375.1 Microtus ochrogaster
ACACACACACACACACACACACACACACACACACACACACGCATTTCTAAAAACACAAACTTATCTATTTCCACTGGAAATTATCATTACTTCAGTTAAAATAAATTACACTACATTCTTTGTAAATGTGGTGGTTTGAATACAAACGGTCCTCCTAGGCTCATGTATTTGAATACTTGGTCCCCATTGGGCAAACTGCTTGGAAAAGGCTAGGAGGTGTGGTCTTGTTGGAGATGTATCATGGACGTGGGCAATGAGGCTTCAAGATTCATGCAATTCCCACTGTGCCCTCTGCCTCCTGCTAGGGATCAAGATGTGAGCTCTTAGCCATTCCTGTTGCCCTGCCTTTGTCCCACCATCATGGACTCTAATCCTCTGAAACCATAAGTCCAATTAAATGCTTCCTTTTATAAGTTACTTTGGTCATGGTGTTTTATTGCAGCAATAGAAAAGTAGCTAAGACTGTAAAGTAATATCCTAGTGGCCTAATGTCCTCCTTGGCCCTCCCAATCATCAAGCATTCTATGGGCCAAATTGCTTCTCCCAAGGAAAAAATAACATCTATCAGTTCACCTCTTCTCATTATTTCTCTTTTTGTGGGGAAGGATACTTTGTCAGACTTCTCCTTGACTGAGAAGATTCAAGACAACCCACTGCCCTTCATCCTGCTTCCACAAACCCCAGTGAGCTTCCATCACCCCTTCTGGTTCCCTGTTTCTTGGCTCTTATCCAGTGGTCAATGACTACATCCAGTTCCCTGGAGAGAAACATTTACTAATACCAAGCCAATGGGGAACACCTGCCTCTTTCAAGCTCTAGCAGTGTGAATAAATTATCTAGACTATTACCTTGTCTTGATGAATGAAATTTCTAAATAGGTCAATAGTCCCGGCCCCTTCAACTTCTTTCTACTCCCTCAGTTCTATAAAGCAGTCATCAGTTTATACGAATACATGGAAGGGAGTGATAGGTGGGTAGGTGGGTGGGTGAATGATGGGTGGATGAGCAGTTCAACTTTCAGCTATAAGTTCAGCAATTAGTACTAGGCTCCTGGTGTTGTGAAACAGTGGAAAATCAAGGCATGTTTCATTACTATAATTAAATATCTAAGTCACGCTTACTTTATAAGGAAAATAGGTTAATTAAGTTCGCAATTTTAAATGCTATGTATGCAAATAGCATTGTAAAAGTGCTCATAAAAAAATCCTTAGCTGGGTCAGCTCACTGTGGGTAATAGTGCTAGATGCACATTAGGGAACAAACAATACCAACATCAGACATGGAGTACAACAATCCCTTTTGAGTGCAGTGTAGGGATAAGTCCCGCCCCTAAGGGGGCGTGTTCACCTCGGGCTAATGTTTGCCTATAAATTTGGCGAGCATGCTCCCAGCCGCTGCTTCTGCTTTCCTGGTCTCCGCAGGAAACGGTGGTTCTGTAAGTCTATTTCTCCATTAAAGATAGATATAGATATATATATTTATATATATATTACAATCTGTCTGCATTCGCTTACGCTGTTACAGTGCAGCACCCCCCCCCCCGTGACCTGGAGACTTTGCCCTCAAAGACCCATCCTCTAGAATTTCCATACTATATTGCAATACCTCCATCCCAGGGACTACACTCTCAGCCATAAACTTTGATGACAAACTCATGGAAAGGCGAATTGCTTTGCTTAAAGTTCTCATTGACTTAGTACACGGCCCCTGTCCTAACCCTCAGTCCTTTGTCCTTTGTCATAGCAGCCATGGAATTTGCTCAGTCTTAATGCTCCAGGAGGCCTGTAATGAGCTTCTATCTCCTTTTGCCCTGTGTAACTACAGTCCAAAAGATTCCCAATTATCTTTCTTCAACGTAATTAAGCTCTACCCTTAGTCTCCCTTTCATAAATTTTCTTTTTTTGTATATAAAGATGGGTGCCTTAGTTTTTCAATATAAATGCTGCTATGATTCAACCCAAGAGCTATTGACTATGATATAATAATAAGGTCCTGTGATCTCACCACAGGAAAGACATCTGTACCCAGGAATAAATCAGTTAAGATAGCCTAGAATTTCCAATCAAGGCTTTCACTTCATTGTGCCCGAGAAGAATGTATGTTCTGATGCAGGGAAGGGCAAACTTTTTTCGTCTCTTCTTGAACACTTGTGGAGCATTTTTCCATTCACTCTTTGTAAAAAGACAAACCCTTTTAAAAATAATTAAAACAGAGTGACAGAGCAGTTGCCTCTCAAGAGAGCTGAGTTCCAGAGCTGAACAAATTGCTCAGTGGGGCTAGAGAGATGGCTCAGTGCTTAAGGAGTACATCCTGCTGTTTCAGGAAGCCCAAGTTCAGTTCCTAGCACCCATGTCAGGCAACCACCTATAGTTCCAGCTCCATGGGAGCCGATGCCCTCTTCTGGCCTCTGCAGGTATCCACACTCACCTGCACAGACACAAATGCCCATTTTTTAAAAGAGGAAGTTGTATATATCCTCTGTAAAAATCGAACAGACAAAAAGGGCTAGTCCAGACCCATGTATTATTTAGCATGCTCCTTATGCATCTCCACAGATTTTTAACTAATTGCAAAAAAAATGAAAAGTAAACATTTTTCTAAATTATATCTTTCCTTTTTCCTTCTTGCCAAGAGTGTTAAAAACAAGTCTTATACTTTCTGCAGAAAAATAATCATCCCAAGAGACAGAAAACACTCTTGACATGTTTACAGAAACAGGTTGCTAATGTAATTCACTGTATCTGGAAGCAAGTAGAAGAACACACTTATCATGCAGGCTGAATAAAGGTTATACGTGTTCTGTGTTTTATTCTTAATCAAATGTTGAGTGTCCTGACAAACTTTTGACAAGACCTAAGGACTCATGAGATCTATAGTTCTCAGCGGAATAGAAGCGATTGCCAAAGTCCTCTTCTCTGGATAAATACCATATCAAGTAGACCGAGAAGTCACTAAGAAAAGAAGAAGAGAAAAATATTATAATCTTTCTCCAGGGTAATGTCTGCAAAATGTCACCCTGGAAGTCCCAGATGCACAAATGTACCACAAACAACTAGCATTGCAGAAGCACTATGACCTGAGCTGCCTGAGAATGAACCATCAAGGAGGTAGATGGCCCTGCTTTCCACAAAGACATCATTTATTTCTCTGGGCTGCTG